>NC_082729.1:14942205-15177205 GCF_030144855.1 Hypanus sabinus | reverse complement strand
TTACTTATATTTGCATTTTACATAGTTTTTTCCTTCTGTACTCCGTTTGAACACCCAAGTTCAACGGTCGTTCATTATGGGTTATTGTTCTACAGATTTGCTGAGTATGCCCACAAGAAAATGGATCCCAGGGTCGTATATGGTGATATATACGTACTTTGATAATAAAATTCACTTCGACGTCTGACTTAAGAGGATAATAGTCTTGCATTTCTGTGAACATAGTGTCAGAGGCCAGGCGATTGTCTCTGACAAGTGCTTTCTGTCTAGGCGATGTAATGCCTGGTACGTGAGAGGAACTTGCCTCCTGCTCGATTTTGCATTTGTAAACACTCTCCCTCCCCTCGGTGATTAATTGTCAGAAGAACAGGCACTGGGAAGCTTTACAACTGCGGAGGCAGCGTTCCATTAGATGTTCTGGAGGCTGTAACTTTAGAGGCAAGGGAATGGAGTCATGACACCGGTTTCTGCGTCGAACTGCAGCGGCACGGAGGCGCGGCAGGCGGTGCCGTGATCTTCTCAGGAATTTCAAAGATTAGCTTAATTTGTCATGAGTACGTTGAAGCACGCAGGGAAGTATGTCATTTGTGTCAAATCAAATCAGCAAGGAAACGTGCCCCTGGCATCGGCCATCAATTTGCTAACACTAACTCCGACCGTAAACCTTCGCACCGTGGGAGGAATCTGGAGCACTCGGAGGGAAACCGACGCAGTGACGGGGAGAAGGTACAAACTCCTTACAGGCGGCGGGGGGGGACTGAACTCCGATCGCCAATCGGTGGCTCCTGCTGCTCTGGTGGCCTGGGTTCGATCCTGATTCCAGGCGTTCCAGGTTTTGGAGCCAGCTTGCCCTCTCCGCCGTCGCGTGGCGTTCCGCCCGGATGTTCATAAGCAATCGTGAATTCTGCCTAGCACAGGCAAGGGCTAGGAGAGGGAATAAACCGGGAAATGGGCGAGAACATGGAATCGTGAGGATTCATATGAATCGTGAGGATTCAATGGGCCAAACGCCTGTCTACGTCATAAGAAATGTGACAATGGCACAGGCAGAACAATATTTTACAGATAAAATGCTGGAGGAACTCAGCAGGTCAGCATCATCTACATGGTAGGTGAAGACAGGTGAGGAAGGAGCTCCCTTGCCCGCCACGATGCTGAGTTCTTCTTCCATCACCTCAGTCTCTGAGTCTACTTCTTTTTAACGAGTATTTCCCACCTTGCACCAGTGATCCCCTTCTCCCAACTGCAATCCCCACCCCCTCCACCTTTTGTTGGGCCTCTGTTTATTTCCTGACCCTTCGGGTTCTTCCGGGAGTCAAAAACGACGAGCTGTCTGAATTCTAAGGATAGTTTATTTTGGAGTGCCAACAAACACAGAAAATGCTAAACAAGAGAAAGTCCGCAGATGCTGGAAATCGGAGCAACACACACACAAAATGCTGGAGGAACTCAGCAGGCCAGGCAGCACCTGTGGAAGAAGTACAGTCGACGTTTCAGGCTGAAATCCTTTGGCAGGACTTGCTACTAAATACTATGACCACAGATACTAATGTAACTAAATAAAGAGCTGAGAAATGAAAGAGAGGGGTGAAAGAATGAAGAGGAGGTTTACAAGGATGTTGCCTGGATTGGGGAGCATGCCTTATGAGAATAGGTTGAGTGAACTTGGCCTTTTCTCCTTGGAGCGAAGGAAGATGAGGGGTGACCTGATAGAGGTGTACAAGATGATGAGAGGCATTGATCGTGTGGATAGTCAGAGGCTTTTTCCCAGGATTGAAATGGTTGCCACAAGAGGACACAGGTTTAAGGTGCTGGGGAGTAGGTACAGAGGAGATGTCAGGGGTAAGTTTTTTACTCAGAGAGTGGTGAGTGCGTGGAATGGGCTGCCGGCGACGGTGGTGGAGGCGGATGCAATAGGATCTTTTAAGAGGCTTTTACATAGGTACATGGAGGTTAGTAAACTAGGCTATAGGTAAGCCTAGTAATTTCTAAGGTAGGAACATGTTCGGCACAACTTTGTGGGCCGAAGGGCCTGTATTGTGCTGTAGGTTTTCTATGTTTCTATGACAAAAGGATTAAAAATGGTGCCTCTGAAAATCCATCTTTTTTAAAGTTAAGGAAATACCTGAGATAGAGATAAATTACTTAGTAGATGACATAATTAAGACAATTACATCACATGTCTGATGTGCTAATACTTAGCCAATGGAAATTTAGAAAAACAAAGAATCATTAGTTTAGTTGCTATACCGCTTTCTGCCAGTGAGTTGGGATGAACCACCATACACTGTGAAAAATAAATGTTTGTTAAAAACTGCAAAGTATTTTTTTTAAGTAGGTTTCCGACATCCTCTTCTTGGACAACCCATTCTTGTCTTCTGCCCACTCTGGATCTTTTCACCTCTTAACTGCCGATGAGACATCAATCGTCTCGACTTCAGCGCTCTTTTCTCCTCACCTGGCTTCCGTTATCTTCCAGCTTGTCCTCCTTCCCCTCCTCCCTCTTTCATACTCCAGCTTCTACCCCTTTCCTTTCCAGTCCCGATGAAGGATCCCGGCTTGAAACACGGACTGTTCATTCCTCTCCAGAGAGGCTGCCCGATCTGCCGAGTTCCTCCGGCATTTTGTGTGTTTTACTCCAGACTTCCAGCATCTGCAGAACCTCTTGAGTTAATGGTTTCATTGGGCCTGTGCCTCAGCAAGGCCAGAGACAGTGTGATCAGCAAAGGGTTTTTGGTTGAATAATTAGGGAGCATCTGTTTCTACCAATGTAACCAATGGACACATCTTTAGGGTAACTGGCAAAAGACCCAGAGTTTAGTTGAGGGAGGTATTTTCAAACCTTTTGATGTGTTGTACACTGGGGAGGAGGAGCAGAAGGGAAGCTGATATAGCACTGAGCTTCATTCAGTTTGTTTGTTCGTTTTGAATCGTGGTCTTTCCATGACCATGATTAATCTTGGCAAAGTTTTACAGGAGTGATTTGCCATCGCCTTCTTCTGGGCAGTGTCTTTACAAGATGGGTGACCCCCCCCCCCCCCCCAGCCATGATCAATACTCTTCAGAGATTGTCAGTGGTCGCATAACCAGGAGTTGTGATCTGCACCGGCTGCTCATACGACCACCCACCACCTGCTCCCATGGCTTCACGTGACCCTGATCGGGGGACTAAGGGGGTGCTACACCTTGACCTGCAGGCCTTACACCTCCATTCATAGAGACGTATCTCCACCCTGCCATTGGAGCAGCATTAGGCCATTCAGCCCATCGAGTCTCCTCCGCCATTCAATCATGGCTGTTTTATCTTCCTTCTCAATCCCCTCCCCATAACCTTGGATTATCCTGACCATCAATCTCTGCTTCAAACATACCCAATGACTTGCCCTCCGCAGCCATCAGTGGCGGGTTCCACGGACTCGCCACCCTCTGGCTAAAGAAATTCCTCCTCACCTCTCTTCTAAATGGACATCAGCTTCAGCCTATCATGTACATCCAAAGTGAACATCAATATTTAGAGTCACGGGACATCAGGGAATGTGGGAGTTGGGCAGGAGATGGAGTGAGGCAGATCAGACGTGAAGTAGTCAGATGCCGGACTAGGCTCCATATCACAGAGATAAGACCACAAGGTTTTGGAGCAGAATTAGGCCATTTAGCCCATTGAGTCTGCTGTTCATTCAATCATAGATGATCCATTTTTCCCCTCCTCAATCCCACTCCCCTGCCTTCTTCCCATAGCCTTTGATGCCGTGTCCAATCAAGAACCTGTCGATCTCTGCCTTAAATACACCCAACGACCCGGCCTCCACAGCTGCCCGTGGTAACCAATTCCACAAATTCACCACCCTCTGCCTAAAGAAATTTCTCCGCATCTCTGTTTTAAATGGACACCCTCCTAGTAGTGTAAAAATTAAAAGTAGTCAAGTGGGGTTCATGGGTTCAATGTCCATTCAGAAATCGGATGGCAGAGGGGAAGAAGCTGTTCCTGAATCGTTGACTGTGTGTCTTCAGGCTTCTGTCCCTCCTTCCTGATGGTAGCAATGAGAAGAGGGCACGTCCTGGGTGATGGGGGGGGGGGTGGTGGTCCTTAAAGACAGAGGCTGCCTTTTTGAGGCATCGCTCCTTGAAGATGTGCTGGATGTTTCGGAGGCTGGTGCCCATGATGGAGCTGACTGAGTTTGTAGTTCTCTTTAACTTGTCATTCTACTCTTTGCCTCCACTTATAAACTCCAGGGTGCTATCTATTTTGGGGCTTAATCAGTGCCCAATCTTAGAGCGCCTTCTGGCAGCCACCCTCACCAGCATGAGTGAAGGAAAATGGGGTGTGGCTTTGTGCTACGTGAAACTTGGTTTCGGCCCGGAACGTCGACTGTACTCCTTTCCATAGACGCTGCCTGGCCTGCTGAGTTCCTCCAGCATTTTGTGCCCGTTGCTTTGGATGTCCAGCATCTGCAGAATTTTCTCCTGTTTGCGAAGCTTCTCAGACATGATTAATGCTAATGTCCACAACCTCGTACTGCCCGCTTGACCAGACGGCGCGTGCTTTCTTCTCCTCTCACGCCCGCTAAAGCTGAGTTCAAACGTGGCGTCAGTTCCACCCACTGCTACCGTAACATCCCCACTGTGATCGATTGATTGGTAGTCCATTCTATCCGACAGTAACAGCCTAGTTTGTTTGTGAACTGCTCAAAGAAACCCGTGCAGGAGAGTTTTGTAAATGTGGGAGGGCCATCGCGCTCCCCTCTCTCGACCTCGGAATTCCATATCCAGCTGTAACAGTGGTCGTCACAACTGGGATCTTCCTTGCTTATAGTCGATGACCTTGACTCCTTCTGTGCCTTGTCGTGCCCTCCCCTCTCCTCAAAGTGTTGCAGTACCGTCTCCCTGCCCGTTGCGTCTCACTGTTGATCTCTTCTGAAATGTCCGCCAGAGATGTTTGGTCAGGCGTGAGTACGAGGCCCAGCGGCTACACCTATTGAAGCAGTGTCCTGGGCTATGGCCACAGGTGAGAGCTGAGAGTCCGCTGGAGACCCAGAAGTGAGTGAGCTGCCTCAGAATGGACACGACAAGTCCCTTCACCAGAGATGCTCCCTCTCCCTGAACACCCCCTACACCTCAACACTAAAATCAACTGCACAGTTCAGCAAAATATGCATTTCCTTCGCTTCCTGTGCCGGCTGCTGGCGTAGCGGCATCAATGCTGGACTTTGGGGAGGAAGGTCCCGGGTTCAAATCCAGCCGGCTCCCGTGAACGCTTTCCATCCGCGCTGGGTCGATCAGACTGCAGAAGACAACAAACAGTGCAAATGCAAATGTAAATAAATAGCAATAAATAATGAGGTAAAGAGTATTTAAAATGAGATCATTGGTTGTGGAACATCTCAATAGATGGACATGTGAGTGTCGTTATCCTCTTTGTTCAAGGGCCTGATTGTTGTGGGGTAGTAACCGTTCTTGAACCTGGTGGTATGAGTACTGAGGTTCTTGTACCTTCTTCCTGATGGCAGCAGTGAGAGAGAGCATGACCTGGGTGGTGAGGATCTCTGAAGATGGATGCTGCTTTCCTATGACAGCATTTCGTGTAGATGTGCTCAGTGGTTGGGAGGGCCTTACCCACGATGCACTGGGCTGAATCCACTGCCTTTTGGAGGATTTAAAATCTAAAATCCCTATTACGTAAGCCCTACAGCTGGTGCAAAGATTAGTTTGCTAACCAAAGCAACATCAAAAAAGTAATTAAGTATGTAGAAAGGACCCACTTTAAAGACAAACTAACCGCAATAAAGGCTCATCATCCTTGGAACAAAAGCGGCCCTCGGTTTAGAAAGATCGGAGCTTTTCTTTGAAGTGAAGGCTTCAGCTTTCTTTCTATCAAGAATTGCAGCGCAGCGACATTGGTGAAACACAATTCGGTTATGTACTCGTTGAGAGTGATCTGATCACTTTGCGATTTCACTGCAGATGGGCCGCTGGAACAGTCGCAAGTCTGTGTACAACTCAGTCCCAAGAGGTCAGGCTTATGTTCAAAAAACATGGAAACATAGAGTTGAAAGTAAATTTATTATCGAAGTACATAAATGTCACCATAAACAACCCTGAGATTCATTTTCTTGCGGGCACCCTCAATAAATCCATAACATAATAATAGCCACAATAGAGTCAATGAAAGACTGCGCCGATGGAGCAGTCAATCTGAGTGCAAAAGCGCAAAAGACAACTAACTGTGCAAATACAAAAATTAAGTAATAATAATAATAATAAATAAATAAACAATAAATACCAAGAGCATGAGATGAAGCGTCCTTCAAAGTGAGTCCATTGGTTGTGATGGGGCATTTCAGTGATGGGGCAAGTGAAGTTGACCCCTTTGGTTCAAGAGCCTGATGGTCGAGGGGTAATAACAGTTCCTGAACCTGGTGGTGTGAGCCCTGAGGCTCCTGTAGCTTTGTCCTGATGGCAGCAGTGAGAAGAGAGCATGAACTGGGTAATGGGGTAACCCCTGTACCTAATAGAGTGGTGTCAGTGTCAGGGTCCGGTCCGTAATCCGCATTCCGGGTCTAGATCCGGTCCGAGGGCTCCGGATTCCGGGTCCTACAGTTGTCCCTCCCGTCACCCGTGATCTAGTTAGGACCCTCCTGGCTCAAGGAGACACACCTGTAACTCATTGAGCTGCAGGTGTTTATAAGGGGCCTTGGGACTGGGACCAGGCAGGTGGTCGTTTTGTTCTGTTCCCTGTTTCTCTGCCGGCTCCAAACTCTTCTCTGCATTCTGTTATCCTGTCCGGGCTCAGATCTACTCCTCATCATGTTTCTCTGCCCCATAACAGTACTGCCAGGTTGGTCCGCTCCCCCACCTTTCTTCCCATGCGCTGGTCCCGCTTCTCCGCTTGTTTGTTTTGATCGCGCGGTCGCGCTGTCTGCCAGCTGTTGCAGATTTTCCCGTTATCATGACTGTTGTGTTGGTCACCCTGGACCTATGCCCATTCCTACCCCTTGCCTCCATCGGGCAGGTCCGGCTGACCTGCTGCTGCCCGGCAGGGGTTCTGCCCCATCCTCCTCTTCCGCCCAAACCCTGGGATTGTGCCCCACACCCACCTAGGGGTCCGCGTCGTGTCCAGGCCACCGGTATTTCCGCCTGGGAGGCGGCCCTACCCGAGACATATGTGGCCCACCCAGGGAGGGCTCTCCGCCAGCCTATCTAGCCACCTAGACCTGCCTGCCTGCCTGAAGTCCGGGAGCCCGCTCCGCTCTACCTACCTGAACTCCGGGAGCCCGCTCCACTCTGCCTACCTGAACTCCGGGAGCCCGCTCCGCTCCGCTCTACCTACCTGAACTCCGGGAGCCCGCTCCGCTCTACCTACCTGAACTCCGGGAGCCCGCTCCGCTCTACCTACCTGAACTCCGGGAGCCCGCTCCACTCTGCCTACCTGAACCCCGGGAGACCGCTCCACCCTGCCTACCTGAACTCCGGGAGCCCGCTCCGCTCTTCCTACCTGAACTCCGGGAGCCCGCTCCGCTCTGCCTGTCTGACACTCTATCTACCTGAACCCCAGCTCTACCCTTAAAAGACATGACATCCCCATCCTGTCCTCCCCCTAGTACTTCAGTGTCTGTGTCCTGCGTTTGGGTCCATCCGGCCGCATTCCTGACAAGTGGCCACCGAGTGGGTGTTCATGGTCTTCTGCTGCTGTAGCCCGTCCCATTCAAGGTTCGACACGCTGTGCATTCAGAGATGCTTTTCTGCACGCCACTGATGTAACTTGTGGTTATTTGTTATCTTCCCATCAGTATTCCCAGGAGACCAGCCTATCCCAGGAGATATTCAAACCACCCGATCGGGCACCATGGTCAAGGATACTCAGATCACATTTCTTCCCCGGTCTGATGTTTGCTCTGAACAACAACTGAGCCTCTTGGCCGGGTCGGCGTGCTTTTGTGCATTGAGTTGCCACCACACGATTGGATGATGAGTTACCTGCGCCAACGAGCAGGTGCACAGGTGTGCCTGTTTGAGTGTGGGAGAGCACAACACCGAGATACCAGTTCCAAGTAAGCCCATCTCCTGCGTGTGGTCCGCATCCCTCCGTTTCGTCCTGTTCATGGGTCTGTATAAAATTTCCATTGTACCTGCTTTCACCACCTCCCCCAGCAGCACATTCCAGGCACCGACTGCTCTGCGTAAAATAAAAACTTGCTCACAAAACCATTAACTAGCCTCCTCTCACCTTCAAACCAAGTGCATGACATTTCCACCATGGAGGAAAAGACTTGGACCCTCTCCCTTATCACGGCCTCTCATAATTTCATGTACTTTGATCTTCAGCCTCCAACACTTCAGAGAACACCTTTCAAGTTTGTCCGTCCTTCCTTTTAACTGATACTCTCTAATCAGGACATCTCTTCAGCACGTTTTCCAAAGCTTCCACACCTTTTCTGGAACAGTCGGCCTTAACCACACACACACAACTCCAAATGTGGCCTAACCGAAGTTTTACACGTGTAACTCCCTGGGTCGCCTCAGGCTCACTCAGCTCGTTCCCGTCTAGGGGGAGCAGCCTTCGGCCCCGCCAAACTGGGTAATCAGCTGGTGTGGATGCTGTGTGATGTCCCCGCCTCGCCCAAAAACAGACAGTACACCATAAGCGATTAAATGAGTACAATTTATAAAGGTTACTATAACTAAGTGATTAATAACGATACAGTATATATGAAGAGAAAAAAATAAAGAAAAGGCGCCAAACTTATCAAAGTCCAAACCACTTCGTGCACAACCGTTGGAGCTCAATTACTGAAGTCTTCTGGCCACCATTCGATCCCCTCCGAACTCCTCGACTCGCAGCTCAGGACCCTCCGAGTGGTCAACCAAGCACATCTAGCTTCATTCCCCCCTCCTCGGAGTACCTCCTGGCCTCGGACCCCCGCTTGGGGTCCGTTCCTCGCCCAGCTTACAGCATTGCATTCTCTCTCTCAACCCCCTCGCGCCGATCTGCCCAAAAGCCCGTCAACAAAAGCTTACAGACTCAGAAGAAAGAACATTAATCCCCATTTGGTTTACAAAGGAATACAATTCTCGTTATCAGTAAATTTTAACCTAACCAAGCTTCCGGCACTCTCTCGCAACAAAGAAACATTCCTGCTTTTAACAAAACAAAGAAGCCCTTTTGATTACATACACAGTAACAAAGAAAAAAGAAGAAACCCCCTTTACACACGCCTGCGGTGTCACTTGCCAACTTTTATACTCAGCGCGAGTGGGATCGCGATGAAAGCAACTCCGTCACGTGCCTTCCTCACCATCCCGCCTTGAGGCGCGGACATTTGCAGGGACTATGGACTTGCGTCACGTATTCGCTCGGAGAGTTTCCCTTAGCACGTGCAGTTGCTGCTATAATTTAGCTTTGCTTTAGGGATTGAAGATTGAAGAGTGTTTAACGGCATTTGCAGTACACAGGTGTAAAGGAGCGTGAAATAATGACCAAATCAGGTGCAGCACAGATTCATTTCAAGTTTAATTACCATCTAATATAATAATATACATTATTTCTGTTTTTGCATGATTTTAATCTGTTTAATATACATATATTGTGTTTGATTTACTTATTTATTTATTTTTACTTTCTTTCTTCTGTATTACCTATTGCGTTGAACTGCTGCGGCCAAGTCAACAAATTTCACGACACGTGCCGGTGATAATAAACCTGATTCTGATTCTGAACCATGCATGAACACCCATGAAGACATCCGAACGAGACAGCGTTACTCTGGGACCAAGGTGCAAAACACAGTACCATCGGTCACACACGGCACAACGCCTACTAGGTGGCAAGCGCACAGCCACGCAATGGAGGAGTCCGAACTCAAGCCATCAGTCTGCAGTCGGCCACGGTAGAGGTTGCCTTCTGCCAAGCCAACACTGGGGGGCAGCACTGACTCTAGTAGCCTGGGCGCTGCGCCACCCCACCCGCCCCGGCTGCAATGCCTCTCTCAGGCAAGACCACAGCTTGAGGCCCAGTCCTACCTTACACAAGATAACAAGCGCATATAAAATAAGAGTAAAATACGACCGTTCCAAAAATATATAGTCCAGACCCTACTGTCCATTCGGTCAACCACAATACAGCTTGTCTTCTACTGGGGTTCGGGGGCAGATAAAGGACACAATATAAAAACATAACGATTGGAGGGGAGGGACGATCGGAGGGGCGGAAAGCAGAGATGTGGGGAGGGGGGAGACATGCTTGCTGGTGGGATCGCTTGTTCGAACTCCCCACAGATCTCCCTCCTGGCACTTAACCTTGCAAGCGGAACGAATGCTACACCTGCCCCGCTACCTCCTCCCTCACTACCGTTCAGGGTGCGAAACAGACCTTCCGGGTGAGGTGAAACTTCACCTGCGAGCCCGTCGGGGGGTCACTTACTGTGTTCGGTGCTCCTGGTGTGGCCTCTTGTATGTCGGTGAGTCCCGACGTAGATTGGGAGATCACTTCACTGAGCATCTACGCTCCACCCGCCAGAACAAGCGGAATCTCCCAGTGCCTATCTATTTTAATTCCATTTCCCATTTCCGTTCCGATATGTCCATCCATGGCCTTCTCCACTGTTGTGATGAGGCAACACTCAGATTGGAGGAACAACACCTTGTATTCTGTTTGGGTAGCCTCCAACCTGATGGCATGAACATCGATTTCTCAAACTTCTGGTGATGCCCCCCTGCCCCTTCACCTTTCCCCGTCCCCTTTTCCCTCTCTCCTCTTATCTGCTTCCCCAACCATCGCCTCCCTCTGGTGCTCCTCACCCCATTTTCCTTCTTCCATGGCCTTCCTTCTCTCTGTTCCCTCAGAATCAGAATCAGGTTTATTATCACCGGCACGCGTTGTGAAATTTGTTATCTTAGCAGCAGCAGTTCAATGCAATACATAATCTAGAAAAGAGAAAAAAATTAAAATAATAATAATAAATAAATATATACATCTATTACAGTATATGTATATTGAAAAGATTAAATATCATGCAAAAAACAGAAGTACTGTATATTAAAAAAATAGTGAGGTAGTGTTCACGAGTTCAATGTCCATTTAGGAATCTGATGACAGAGAGGAAGAAGCTGTTCTTGAATCACTGAGTGTGTGCCTTCAGGCTCCCGTACCTCCTTCCTGATGGTAACAGTGAGAAAAGGGCATGCCCTGGGTGCTGGGGGTCCTTAATGATGGACGCTGCCTTTCTGAGACACCGCTCCTTGAAGATGTCCTGGGTACTTTGTAGGCTAGTGCCCAAGGTGGAGCTGACTAGATTTACAACCTTCTGCAGCTTCTTTCGGTCCTGTGCAGTAGCCAGCCCCCCCCCCCCCCCATACCTGACAGTGATGCAGCCTGTCAGAATGCTCTCCACGGTACATCTATAGAAGTTTTTGAGTGTATTTGTTGACATGCCAAATCTCTTCAAACTCCTAATGAAGTACAGTCCGCTGTCTTGCTTTCTTTATCACATTATTCTCCTTAAGGCACTTCTTAAGGACATGTCTGAAATTGATTTCTTTCAGAAGGAAGTGGAAGAGTGACTGACCCCCCCCCCCCATATCCTCCAGAAGAGACAGATCAGGGGTCCAATCAGGACTTGTGCTTGATCAGTCACGCACAGGATGATGCCGTTCCCAACACAAACCCCATTTTGGATCACGTGGCAATTGGCCCAAGCTGTCCTGTGGGACCAGCATTGATGTTCCTAAGAAAACAAGGGCAGTGATAGATAGAGCCCTCCAAGGAAAGCCCCCTCAGGTTCTTGGCTCACAATACCAACACCCCATTGTGGTGAACTACATATACCTGTCTGGACACGCCCCCAGCTGACTGCTCCTGTGGCTCCTCCCACAGACCCCTGTGGACACGCCCCCTGCTGACTGCTCCTGTGGCTCCTCCCACAGACCCCTGTGGACACGCCCCCCTGCTGACTGCTCCTGTGGCTCCTCCCACAGACCCCTGTGGACACGCCCCCTGCTGTCTGCTCCTGTGGCTCCTCCCACAGACCCCCATGGACACGCCCCCTGCTGACTGCTCCTGTGGCTCCTCCCACAGACCCCTGTGGACACGCCCCCTGCTGACTGCTCCTGTGGCTCCTCCCACAGACCCCCGTGGACACGCCCCCCTGCTGACTGCTCCTGTGGCTCCTCCCACAGACCCCTGTGGACTCGCCCCCTGCTAACTGCTCCTGTGGCTCCTCCCACAGACCCCTGTGGACACGCCCCCTGCTGACTGCTCCTGTGGCTCCTCCCACAGACCCCGGTATAAAGGCGATTGAGGCCTGAGCCCGGCCTCTCAGTCTCCAGGATGTAGTATGGTGGTCAACCACTGCTTGTTCCTTCTTCCAGTCAATAAAAGCCGATATCTCGCCTTCACGTCTCAGAGAGAGTTATTGATGGTGCATCACCCATCCCCTCCACCATCATAAACCGTAATTCAGACTTTTTTCCCTATCATATATTGCATTGTACTGCTGCCACAAAGAGAATAAATCTCACGACACATGCCAGTGATGTTAAAATCTGATTCTGAAAAGAAGCAAGTCTTTGTTCAGGTCACCCATCTCCTTATAATGGTGGCATTGAAACCACGTTAATTATTTACCTGCTTCGTGAGATATCTTTGACCTTTAGAACCTATCGTGGGTTTACTCAGAGAGGGCTCTGCTCACGGCTGGTTTCTCCTGTCCTATTCAGGACGAGTGAGGGGTGTATACAACATTTGTAGTCAGCCGGGGGCCGGGCAGAGGCAGAGTGGGCTGGGGGAGAAGCACTGGGAAAGAGCATCCTGTCTGGCCTGTGCCTTTCTTTGCCAGGTACCTCACACATTAAACGGTAGAAAAGCCTCCCGCGGCCCCATTCCCCGAAACGCTCCTCTGCGCATTTTTGCTGCTCCATCCCCCCCCCCGGTTACAGTCATCGTCGGCTCAAGCCACAGGCGAAGCAAAGGATATGGCGGCCACTCGCAAGCTGGAGAAAGCCTCCAGCTCTGGAAATTCCAGAGCAACACACACGGAACGCCGGAGGGCCTCAGCAGGTCAGGCAGCATCTGTGGAAAAGAATAAACAGACGTTTCGCAGCCGAGGCCCTTCTTCAGGACGGAGAAGGAAGGGGGAAGGGAAAGAGGCTGGCTGGAAGGTAATCTGTGGTAGCTGGTCTGGGTGAGCGCATGGTCGAAGAGTCTAAATCACGAGATCACAAGACAAAGGAGCAGAAGTAGGCCATTTGGCCCATCGAGTCCGCTCCGCCACTCCACCATGAGCTAAACTATTCTCCCATCTAGTTCCAATTTCCGGCTTTTCCCCCGTATCCCTTGATACCCTGACTAATTAGATACCGGTCAATCTCCTCCTTAAACACCCTCAATGATTGGGCCTCCACAGCTGTATGTGGCAACGCATTCAATAAATCCACGACCCTCTGGCTAAAAAATTTCTCCTCATCTCTGTTTTAAATGGGTACCCTTTAATTCTAAGACTGGGGCCTCTTGTCCTGGACTCACCCACCAAGGGAAACAGCCTTTCCACATCTACTCTGTCCAACCCTTTCAATATTTGTCAAGCTTATTGCTCAAAGGGTCAAGGATCAACTTTAGTTACCATATACATTCACATGTATTAGGAAATTGTCGTGGTGTGTTGCGTAAGGTTGCTACAGCCAGGGATGGTAATGGGGACAAGCTCCCATCACCTATTAAATGCTCCCAATAGTGTGTGTCCTCAAATAGTCTCTGACAACCAAGTCCAGCTCCCGGCCTTCACGTGTGGCTTGGCTACTAATCCCGGTGGGACAGTTTCTACTGACAGGAGAAGGGGCAAAAGAAAGTTGCTGGCACCTTAAAACCAGTCGCTTCGGGCTGAGGGGGCTCGTAGGCCGTGGTCGGCAACTCGTCTAGGAGAAGGAAAACTCTGATCTCAAACCTCCGCTGCCTTGCGGCTGTACCCACTCACGGGGAAGGCTTCGGGAGTGAACCTCGAGGGAGAAATCCGGAGCTGGAGTCCCCGGGGCAGTTTTACATCGAGTCCAGACGGCATCGGCCTCTGCCGTTCCCTTGGGTTCAATAGGTGTGTGGAGAGGAGGAGCCTGCTACCTGGGCAACAGCCCGCTCGCCGTATCGTACTGCCCAGGCTTGCGTATCTAGACAGCTAGGTCAACTCAGACTCAGTTGGCATGACAAATAGAACAACATTCAACAACTCAAAGGAATAAAGTATTGCATAACAATATGTTGAAGTACAGATAAGGAATAAAATGTTCATCAATACTTAAATAGCATACATTTAAAATGTAAACAGCCTTGTACAAAATTGGCTTGAAGCTTTCACAGTGCAGTGTCTGCGATAATAGATGGAGGGAAGAGGCCCAATGTGACTACCTTCCATTATTCCGAACTCCAGGGAATAAACAGGCTTTGTCCTCAGTCAGAAAGACTCCTCCATGGACCGTTCCAGGCCCAGCTGCGAAAGGAGAAGGGTTGGGCTTGGGGCCAGCAACCCCATCCGGTTAAAAACCCAAAGCTACAGAATGCCAGGAGAAGCTCCAAAGACTCATCAGTAGGAGGGGAAGGGTCTTCGAGGAAGAGCTCCACCTGGGAGAATTTGAAAGACAGGCCCAGGATACAGGATTCTGGTGAGCTGCTGTCGGTGGCCTCTGCCCTGGCAGGGCAGCTGGGCTGAAGAAGAAGAAGAAGAATTTATTGAAAGACAAACCAGAGTAGACATCCAAGGTCTTTTGATATCTCCATGGCAACAGCCCCCCCCCCCCAACCCCAATGACTGTTGTTGGCTGGCAGGCTCACGTGGCCCGAGTGTCAGTTTCCAATTATAGTCTGTGGGATATCTGCTGTTGCGGTTGGGCAGGTCAGGCATCACATAGAGTGGGAAAAACAGGTAACTTCTCAGGTTTTACATTTGGATAGACTGGGGTGGCAATGGGGATGTAGGTAACGTGTACCTGGCTGGGTTATATATTACCATGCAGGCAAGAGGGAAAGAGTCTCTCACCACCCGATGCCTCCTCGCCAGAAGATCATATTACATCGGAGCACAATTAAGGCCTTCAGCCGGTTGAGTTTTCTCTATCATTCCCAAATGGCCTCTCAATCCTATTCTCCTGCTTTCTCCCTGTAACCTTTGACACCTCTACTAATCGAGTACCTATCAACCTCAGCTTTAAATATACCCAATGACTCGGCCCCATAGTTGTCTGTGGCAATGCAGTCCACAGATTCACCTTCCTCTGCTAAAGTAATTCCTCCTCATCTTTGTTCTAAAGGGACGTCCTTCTATTCTGGGGCTGTGTCCTGTGGTTCTAGACTCCCACACTATAGGAAACATCCTCTGCATGTCTACTCTAACTAGGCCTTCCAACTTTCGATAGGCTTCAATGAGATTCTCTCTCATTCTTCTAGGTTCCAGTGAGTACAGGCCCAGAGCTGCCAGCTGCTCCTTCTTCGTAACCTTTCATTTCATAGGCTCGTACTTACAAGACACTTAAAAGAGGACGATCCTCCAGGTCACAATAATCACGTGCTACAACCTGGTGTAACGTACAAGTTCAATTAAAGAATAAAGAAAAACACGCTTTCATAATTGAACCTTGTGTTGAACCTGAAGCTGGATCCAGATATTAGACTTTGGATAAAACAGAGCTTTGCCATTGAATTAGTGAGCATACGGAGAGGTGGCGCGAAGTCAAGATGGCGCTAAACAGTGACTCCTTTGCTTGCTTCTTCAGATTGTGCGCTATTTCCATCTCTAATATCTTTATTTCACCCTTTCAGGGTTCTTTTGAAGACCCTGACCTGAAGTTACACGCTGACTACGGTTCTTTGCAGGAATGGGACCCGATCTCGGGTCTTCAGAACTGGCCGTTGTTCGGAATGCCGAGGGTTCGGCCTGAGAGCCTGGCTCAAATTTGGAAGCCTAAGATCTCGGGGCTCTGGAGACGGGTGGAATGAGGATCGGTGTCACGGCAGGAGATCCGTGTGTCGTCTGGGGAGCCGGAAAATCTGCTGTGTGCGCTAAGACGCGGGATCTTTGAGACCTTTGGGTTCAGAGCTCAGGAAAAGTGACCTAACGGACTTTTAACATCACGAGCCAGCGAGTTGCTTGTTATGTCTCCCCACTCGCTGGGAAAAACGGAGACGCCTCCTGCTCCTTTATTGGGGAGAGAGAGAAAATCTGCGGTATGTTGAATGCCAGGTGAAACATTGAGTCTTTGGGGTAGCTGCAAGTCTGTGTCTTTGCTATTGTTTTGCTCGCACTGAGTGCTTGGTGGTGGTACCGATGCCTGGGGGGAGAAGGGATTGTTGCTTGCTGCCGCTTACGCGCGGGAGGGAGGGGAGCTGGGAGAGGGGACTTCGGGGTTCTTACGTTCAACTGCTCTTCATTCCTTGGGGCACTTCTCTGTTTCCGTGGACGCCTGCGAAGAAAAAGCATTTCAGGATGTATACTGTATACATTTCTCTGACGTTAAATTGGATCTTTGAACCTTTTGAACCTTTGGATGTACTGTGATATATGCACTCAGCTCCGGCGGGCTGAGTGGATGAGATCCACTGTGAGGTCCAATAGCTGGGAAGGCGATACTGCGACGCTCCGTGGACAGCGAAGGGCATGACGAGGCACAGAAGGCGTCACAGTCATCCGCTGCGACCGAGGAAGACCCCAGTTAGTGACGCTTGGCCGTACCACTGACTCGGACCGCTGAGGACGAGAGTGCAATGGCTTTAACGGTTCAAAAATTCTCCTGCACGGGTTCCTGTCGTCGTCGACTACCTAATGGCACTGCTCACCACAGCTTCCAGGCAGGGAAGTCATAGACTTGAGTCTCACGACAGAAACCCAAGCCCAGGGGCCGCACCGCTTCTGAGACGCGACACTGACCACAGATCCTGACGCCAGTCAGGTCGACGGAAAACATCTTCTGTTGGGAGGTTTTGGAAGAGCTGGCCAATTCTCCAGGGAAACTGTCACAAAACAGATTAAGGCTATTCTGCTTAAGGAAATTGGCAGTACCCAGGTTGTTTACATTACAAGAAAATTACATGCCAAAAAGAAATTCATGGTTTATAAAACTCTTTGATCGTTTCACAGTCTTAAACCAACAAATAGTCTTTTATCTTTCAGCAGGAATGTGGGGTGTGATCGGATGAGGTCACCAATGAAGACCAACCCTGCTCTCACGTCTACACTCACAGCAATCACCCAGTGTGAACTCTCTCGGAGGCAGAGTTAATTTCTTCCCTTCTAACATAGGGTGCTCTGGCCAATAATAACGCCCTTTTCAGGATTCTACCTGAGCGTTCACCATTGGCACCTCCCTTTCCAGTCCTCCAGTTGAGCTCTGGCCAACAACTGCACCCCTTCCAGTTCTCCCAGCTGAACTCTGCACGGTAGCCTAGTGGTTACCGCAATGGTTTACTGTACTGGCGACCGGGGTTCAATTCCCGCTGCCGCCTGTGAGGAGTTTGTACGTTCTCCCCGTGACCGCGTGAGTTTCCTCCGGGTGCTCCGGTTTCCTCCCACAGTCTAAAGACGTACCGGTTAGTAGGTTAATTGGTCATTGTAAACTGTACCATGATTAGGCTAGGGTTATATTGGGGGATTGTTGGGTGGCGTGGCTCAGAGGCTGGAAGGGGCTATTCGGTGCCGTATCTCAATAAATAAATAAATAGATAGATAGATAAGTCAATAACAACACCCCTTCCTGCACTCTAGCTGAGCTCTAGCCAATAACAAAACCCCTTCCACTCTCCCAACTGAATTCTGGCCAATAACAAAACCCCTTCCAGTCCTTCAGCTCTCTGGTCAATAACAGCACCTCCTACAATTCCCCAGCCGAGCTCTGTCCAGTAACAGCACCTCTTCAAACCCCCAACTGAATTCTGGCCAATAGCAGCATTCCTTCCAGTTCCCCAACTGAATTCTGGCCAATAACATTACACCTACTGGTCCTGGGTCCAATTACAACACCCCTTCCAGTCCTCCTGCTGAGCTCTGGCCAATAACTGCCCCCCTTCCAGTCCTCCTGTTGAGCTCTGGCCAATAACAGCCCCCCTTCCAGTTCTCCAGTTGAGATGATCGTCAGAAGACATCCACCTATCCTGTGGTTACTGAAAGCCTGCATGAGACCCACTTGGCCAGCTTCAGACCTGCACTCTAAATACCTTTCAAATTCATACCAGACACAGCTGACACGTGAAATCGAACACCTTCTGCTTGACTCCTCCTTCATGTTACGTGAAGAGTTCACAGCTAAGACTCCTGTTGGACCATGGACCATGGATATAAACTGGGGTTTCTGACCTTGACCTTCACCTGGTGAGACTTGTGTCATCTATAATGCGTGCAGAACAATGGTTTCTATTTATAAAGCTCCTTTAATGCTCCAGTTAAGTCATTCTAATGTGTTTTGTAATCAATGAAGTAATTCTGAAGCGCAGTCATTGTTGTAGCCCCTTCTATATGAATGTGAGGATATTCTGACTCAGGTAGTTATAAAAACGTTCCTTCATTTTGTGACATTGGTTTGGTGTTGCGCTGTTCGCCGAGCTGAGCTTACAGGCATTTCATCGCCAGTCGAGGTGACATCCTCAATGGACAGTTGTTGTTTTTCTCTGGGAGTGCTCTCACTCCTGATTGGCCACCCCTTCGGTTGACCTTTGAACTCTATTGTCTCGCATGTCTTTGGCTCTTGGCGGTTCGTAGATGGTGTCTGTTTCAAAATGTTTGTTTTCCAAGGTATCAGAAGAGAATCATGCTTCCAGAAATTCTCCTGTTTGCCTGCACCAGAACCTCCGCAGTGTCCCAGTTAAAATGGCGTCCTTCTCAGCCTTCAGCTCCACAGCTTGAACCTCGCAATCACTCCCAAACCAACGGCAACTTTAAGGAAGCTTGTCTCAAGAACCAAGATACCATTGAGGACAACCGACAAAGCCATACGGTGTCCTGGCTCACCTGTGGAGACTGCAACAAGAACTACATCGGCCAGACAGGACAAAGACTCTCAACTCGTTTACGGGGAACACAAGCTGGCAGCACGGAGACACGATCCACTGTCGCTGTCCTCGGTACACGAAGACCGAGAAGGACACCACTTTAACTGGGACGCTGCAGAAGTTCCGGCGCAGGCAAGCACGAAACAAGCACGGGAATTTTTAGAAGCTGATCTTCTGGTAACACTGTGAACAAACAGATCAAGATGGAAGCCATCTATGGACCTCAAAGATGAATGAGCCAGTAGAGTTCAAAGGGCAACAGAAGGGACAGCCAATCAGGACCGAGGTAAGCAAAGGAGGGCCTATATAAACGCGAGCACGCCCGGAGAGAAACACCAACAGTCATCCCCTTGAAATGTCTGCAAGCTACTTGCCAGGATCAGCGAACAGCCAGCATCAAATGCTTTGGCCTGAGCTACCAATGTTCACCACCAACCTAAGTGATATCAGTATTGCTGTGTGATGGCTTATGTGGTCATAAAAGAGTAGGCAACTGGGTAAGGTGGAGTATTAGCACTGATGGGACAATGAACCTGCAAGAGCCTCATCTCTGTGCCAGGAAGGAGAAAACCAAGAGCCAGTGGAAAAAATAAGGGTAAAATGATGAAATAATTACTAAATGTACTACCATTAGTTTACTATCTTCAGTTTTAAATACATAACTACTTTGTAGGATTATTCAAGGGACAACTGTGCCTTTAATGTTGGAGCAAGGCCTTCTGAACAACCTCATTTCCTGTGATCTCATTTCCTGTCTCCTTTTCTGAGCTGATTGCAATGTGTTGCTCTGGCTTTCCCAAATTGTCTGAGTTGCACTGGCACCTCTGTCCAAGTAAAAACCCATGCGCTGAGAGATGCAAGTAGGCTTTCAGCTCTGCAGTGCCCTCCCATCGGGTCGCAGGATTGATATCGCATGTGTGCTGTTGTCACAGGGTTTTGCCCTCACTGATATCACTGCACCTCCATCTGAAGAGGGGCTGAATGCAGGTAAGAAGTGGGCAAGTTGTGCAAGTCTGTATGGATGTGAGGAATTTGGACAAACGTGTCCCCTCTGCCCCTTACCTTTAACCCCTCTCTTGGTGGGTAACACCTCCACATTTTGCTCCGGGACACCGAGCAGCGAATCCAGGCTAATGTTCTTAGGGGTGCACTGTTGTCAGAGATGTCACCTTTCTGATATGACATTAAAGTGAGGCACTACTTACTCCAGCTTTTCCCTGCATCTTTGCACTTTCCGCTCCACTTCACTCCCATTTCTAACTCCCTCAACTCTTTTCTCCCCAATTTTCTTCCTTTCCCTCTTACGTGAAATTTACACCCTTTTCTTCCATCCCAGACTCAAAACTTTAGAATACCTGCATTTAAAGTCATTGCCTTTTTTTTTAAGCTAATACACTGTTGGGGTGGTGAGGTGGAGATACATCTCTACCAATGGAGGTGTAAGGCGCTCCTTCCCTCCGCTAGCCTGCAGGTCACTCTTGGGCAAGGTGTAGCATCTGCATAGTCCCCCCCCGACCCGGGTCACATGAAGCCACAGGAGCAGGTGGTGGATGGTCGTCCGAGCAGCTGATGAATATTCCAAGTCTTAGTTATGCCACCACTGACGCCAGGGGGACAACCTCCAAAGAGTATTGATAATGGCTGGGCTATCTTGTAAAGACACTGCCCAGAAGTAGGCGATGGCAAACCACTTCTGTAGAAAAATTTGCCAAGAACAATCACGGTCATGGAAAGGCCATGACCGCCCATGTCTTACAACATGGCACATAATGATGACATCATATTGCTCGGCACATATTGATGATGTCATATGACACCGCACGTAATGAGTGAACAAGCACTTTTCAGTTCCGGAGGCATTGCATTGGCACACCTGTAGAGGGTTCGGTATCAGAGCCTGTGTGGGCAAATTTCCTACCAGCTCAGGTCCACAACCTAACCACCAGGCCTTTCAGATCACTGGGATCTTCCTGCTTCCATTTGGCCCCCAGAGATGCAGCAGTGTGGGGAATAACCCACTAAAGCACCATGCTGAAGCAGGTAAATATTCTAAAATCAAAGATGGCGACCAGCCGGTGGTATGTTTACCTCAGATTCAGATGTGACACAAGAGGAGCTGGAGGTCTTGAGCAACAAGCACAAAATTCTGGGGGAAATATAATAGCGAGTCCAGCAGCGTCTGTGGAGGGGGTAAACAGTGGACGTTTTGGGCCTGGTAGGACCTCGGCCTGTTTATTATCCTCCACAGGTACTGCCTGACTTGCTGAGTTCCTCCAGCTTTTTGTGCACATTGCTCAGACATGTATGAGCTTTTCCAGAGCTAAACTCCGTGCCTATTGTGACAGTTCAGACACCGCCCTTTTGGTGAGGTATTGACCCAAGGCTTTGTCTAGCCACCCGGCTGTCTGGGCCGATGTTTATCCTACGTCCAATGTCACTCAGAAGTAGATTTTTATAGTGTATGAGACTTCACTGTGTTGTAATTCCCTCATTTCAAAAAAGATTAGCTTCATTTGTCACATGTATATTGAAATGTATCATTGGCACCAATGAAAAACGTTGTCTCGTTCTTACTGTGTACTGTACCAGCCGTTATGGTCGAAATGACAATAAAAAGTGACTTGACTTGAGCAACAGAGTCTGAGATGCGCTGGGGACGGCCTGCAAATATCACTATGCTCCAGTGTCGACATAAATTACTAATCCTAAAACATACATCTTTGGAATGCGGGAGGAAACCGGAGCACCTGGAGAAAATCCATCAGTCACAAGGAGAACGTACAAACTCCTTACAGCCAGAGGTGGGAATTGAACCCCCAATCTTACAGCCGGTGCTGTAAAGAGTTACACTTCTGTGCTGCCCTCTGGGGAAAAGTAACTCGCTGCTGGTGGAGCTCTCTGGGCATCCCGAGGTTCGCTATTGCATAAATTTGCTGATGACACAGCTGCTTTTGGCAGAATTTCAGATGGTGACGAGGGGGCGTGCGGGAGCGAGGTGGATCAGCTGGCTGAGTGGTGTCGCAGCAACAACCTCGCACTCGGCGTCAGTGAAACCAAAGAGATGACTGTGGACTTCCTGAAAGGGGGAGATGAGGGAACGCACAGCACTCCTTATCGAGGGGTCAGAAGTGGAAAGAGTGAGCAGTTTCAAGTTCCTGGGTGTCAACGTCTCCAAGGACCTAACCTGGGCCCAACATATCACCGCAGTTAGAAAGAAGACACGACTGTGGCTGTATTTCATTCAGAGTTTATGTGGCACATCACCAAAAATACTCGCAACTTTCTACAGACGCACCGTGGAGAGCATTCTGACTGGCTGCATCACTATCTGGTATGGGGGGGGGGCATGGTGACAAAGCACAGGATCGGGAAAAGCCACAGAAAGCGATAAATTCTGTTAGCTCCATCATGGGTACTAGCCTCTATAGCGTCCAAGAGACCTTCAACGAGGGAATCGCCAAAAAGGCGGCGACCATCATTAAGGACCCCCATCACCCAGGACATGCCCCCTTCTCATTGCTACCATCAGGGAGGAAGTACAGGAGCCTGAAGACACACACTCAGTGATTCAGGAACAGCTTCTTCCCCTCTGCCATCAGGGAGGAGGTACAGGAGCCTGAAGGCACACACTCAACGATTCAGGAACAGCTTCTTCCCCTCTGCCATCAGGGAGGAGGTACAGGAGCCTTAAGGCACACACTCAACGATTCAGGAACAGCTTCTTCCCCTCTGCCATCAGGGAGGAGGTACAGGAGCCTGAAGACACACACTCAACGATTCAGGAACAGCTTCTTCCCCTCTGCCATCTGATTTCTGAATGGACATTGAACCCATGAACGTGACCTGACTACTTATTGATTTTTACACTACTTATTTAATTTAACTATTTATCTATATATTGTTAAGTACTCCATAACTGGGTCACTTACCAGCAAAGATAGAGAGGTCCATTGAAGTCTGATGGTACTATTTTTAACAGTATTTATTGATAAAAATACACAAAATAATATCAATGCAAACATACAGATAATATACATCAATACCAAATCTAAAAGCGCGGGTATAAGAATAATCAATAAGAAATAGCTCTATTGTTGTCTAGGGGCTAATGTATTGTCCGATGGAAATATAAGAGTCACTTTTAGTTCGTTCAAGCTGCAGCGTTTTGGTTTGAGAGAAAGAAGGGTTAAAACTTGCCCAGTCCTTTTATGATGTCAATCCTTCGAGAGTCGTTGGGAGTTGATTTCCCCGTTGTAAGCTAAAAACAGTTCTTCCATGGTCAAGGCACACTGATTCCAGGGCAAATGGAACCGGACGCACG
Source organism: Hypanus sabinus (assembly GCF_030144855.1). Taxonomy (NCBI): domain Eukaryota; kingdom Metazoa; phylum Chordata; class Chondrichthyes; order Myliobatiformes; family Dasyatidae; genus Hypanus; species Hypanus sabinus. Next base: position 15,153,869 of record NC_082729.1, on the reverse strand, counting down.
TGGCCTTCCCATCGGCTTTTGCTATTACGGGATCGCTAGCGTTTCTTCTGGTGCGTCTGAGGGGCTGTTCCCACAGACCCTCTTTTATCCTGACTCACAGGGTCACAGATGTCAATCAGGTTGAGATGATGCATTCCTCCACCAACCCCCCCTCGGTTCATTGCCCGGGGGCTTCGATCCATCTTACAAGATGCAATACACAAGTCCGGCTCCAAGAGATAATAGCCTGTATCAATGGGTCCGCCTCTCGGAGGCCAGGTCACATTCCGATCTTTGTGAATTCTGCATGTCTTTCTCTCATTTCCTGGGTCTCCTAGACTGACTCAATAGTGATCTTGCGATTCTCACAAAGGAGGGGGCTACCCCACACCCTTCGGCCCCTCAGAGCTGTGGTATATTCATAACAATATGTACTACAATTCTCGGTTTTTCCCCTATTATTATTATATATTACATTGTATTGCTGTCGCAGAGTTAACAAATTTCACGACATATGCCAGTGATTTTTTTTATACTTCAGTTTTGTATTATCACGTATTGCAATGTACTGCAACCGCATGACAACAAATTTTACGACGTGTACTGATGGTATTAAACCTGATTCTGTTTCTGAGATGATGAAGTTCCTCCATCGTTACTTGGGTTTGAAAGAACGGAGTGGAGGAAACTTCTGTCACCTCAGAATTTGGAGTGTCGGCAGGGATCACATGACTGAGTCCTGCCAAACTGTCCAATCGTGAGAGTGTTTATCACACCCCTCAGAGCCTTAGAATGTATTCAGTGATGTTCCAGTGCGTGGTGAGACTGGGAAGGGAAACGGTAACTGACCTTTTTTTTATAAAAAATTATTTCATTCTTTTTCTGCTCAGATTCCTGACCTGGGTGACCGAAGGTCATCTGTTCCACTTGATGCTGAGCAGACCGACAGGACGTGGTGTTACAACACAGCGGGTCATTGGGTACCGTAAGTGTCCGGGGATCAGTGATTCCGATGCGGTTTCGCAACAATCTTTGTGGCCACTATTACTAATTTCAGAGAAATGTGCCATGTGGAATCTCAGTTTGTGACTCTGGTATTTTTGGTAATTTTACACTGCTGCACTTTCTTGCAGTTGGACAGTTTCATCCAGATCCTTGATGTCGTGACGTTAGAATCGAGTTTATTATGACTGCCATACAGTATATCATGAAATCAGTTGTCCTGACTGTTGCAATATGCACTTCTGTTCTGTTCCCACCGCTCTGTCTTCTGTCAACCCATCATCATTTCCCCACTTGCACGAGGTCCTATTTGCCTTTCCCCACAGCCCCACACTGGTCTCCGGTTAGCAAGACTTTCATTTTAATCTCTCGTCATTTTTTTTTACAAATCACACCGTGTTTGGCCTTGCCCTTTGTACAGTTTCCTCAAGCACGAGTCCTGCTTGACTGTATACTCTCTTCCGTCGACGCTGGCTGGCCTGCTGAGTCCCTTCAGAGTGTGAGTGTGAGTGTGTGTGTGTGTGTGAGTGTGTGAGAGAGTATGTGTGTGAGTGTGTGAGAGAGTATGTGTGTGAGTGTGTGAGTGAGTGTGTGAGTGAGTGTGTGTGTGTGTGTGAGTGTGTGTGTGAGTGAGTGTGTGAGTGAGTGTGTGAGTGTGTGAGTGTGTGTGTGAGTGTGTGTGTAAGTGAGTGTGTAAGTGAGTGTGTGAGTGAGTGAGTGTGTGAGTGAGTGAGTGTGTGAGTGAGTGTGTGTGTGAGTGAGTGAGTGTGTGAGTGTGTGAGTGAGTGTGTGTGTGTGAGTGTGTGAGTGAGTGAGTGAGTGAGTGTGTGTGTGAGTGAGTGAGTGACTGTGTGTGTGTGTGTGTGTGTGTGTGTGTGTGTGTGTGTGTGTGTGTGTGAGTATGTGTGTGTGCGTTGGATTTCCAGCCTCTGCAGATTTTCTCTCATTTGTAAGAGGTGTTTAAGAGACGTTTAGATCGACACAAGCAGGTGAGGAAGGTGGAGATATATGGACATTGTGTAGGTAGTAGAGGTTAGTTTTTGAGTTTTTTTTTGATTTGCTCTTTAGTTGGCTTAGCATAAACTTGTGGGCCGAAGGGCCTGTTCTTGTGCTGTAATCTTCTGTGTTCTACCATTGTGAGAATGCCTTCCTGCACCATTGCCTCCAGCCAGCCTCTGGGTAAAAATAGTCCCCCTTGGAAACCCCCTCAACCTCTTAGGTTAGATTGTAGAATTGTTATTTTTATTATGGTTTAATTTTCCTGTGCTTATAATCCTTATATAATCACCTTTATGTGTGTAATTGTTCAATGAACTTTCAATTAATTCTTTTGTAGTTGACTCTGAATTTTTCCGAGGTGTTTCCCTGCTCCCTGTATCATGCTGCCAAACGTGAATATTTCATATTTTATTCCTGGGGTGACAGGGTGGGGGATACAACTCTGCCAAAGGAGGTGCAAGACACTCCTTCCCTCCGCTAGCCTGCAGTCACCCTTGGGCAACGTGTAGTGCCTGCTTAGCATTTGATTACGCTGGGCCTGTATCCACTTGATTCTTAACAATGAGGGATGGCCTCATTGAAACATATCAAGTGTTGAAAGGCCTTGACAGAGTGGATGTGGAGAAGATGTTTCCTATGCTGGGAGAGTCAAAGACCAAAAGACACAGCCTCAGAATCCGGGGCGTCCTTTCAGAACAGAGATTTGGAGGAATTTCCTCAGCTAGAGAGTGGGGATTCTTTGCCACAGGCAGCTGTGGAGGCCAAGTCTTTACATATATTTAAGACAGAGGTTGATTGGTCACGGCATAAAGAGATTTGGTGAGAAGGGGGGAGATTGGGGCTGAGAGGGAAGATGGACTAGCCATGAGGAAATGGTGGACCAGATTAGATGGGAAAATGGCCTAATTCTGGTCCTATACCTTACGGTCTTATCATGGGGATATCTTGGCAACTCAGTACTCTGAAATAGTTTTTAGTATAAGACGACAATGACTTCTGTTCTTTATTCTTTCATTGTTCGTCCTTCATTCTTGAAACCCCTAATAAACAGCCATACCCACCAAGCTGTATACCTTATTCTTGACTACCATGGAGACTGAATCACAATATCACTCCGGTTCGACATGCCTTACCCTAAACATCTGCCCTCTAGTTTTGCCACCCATAAAGTTCTTAATAGCTGGATACCAAAAATCAATGAGCACGTCTGACTAAGGCAATGACTATAATAAGTATCAGCAAACAAGTTGCAAGTTCCGGTACATTGCCGTGTTTGCTGCCTTTAAACTAGCACAGTGCCGGGGGCTCTATAATAATTCATGTTTCTTCCTGGTTATGGAAGGAATGTTTCCCTCCCATATCCTTGCTGAGGTGGAGTTCTGTGTCCAACTTGAGGCACTTTGTTTTAACATTGGATATCAATGGTTTGGAGAGGGCGAGCAGATAGTATATTAGATGGGACCAGCGAGAATGGAATGAAGAAAAATGGGAGAAACCAGATTGACCACTTACCCCACTGGCACTGGCAGTGATGAAGGTAGAAACCAGATTACTTGATTTTTTTAAAAAACCAAAAACTTAGCATGTGAAGAAAATCTCTCCTTTGGTGGAGAGTTAATTGAGGGAAATATTGAAGGACTTTAGCAGAGAAATAGGGGAGAATATTTTTGACTCTTCAGGAAAGTTGGTAGCAGGAGGTCAGAAAGTTTTGAACAACTTCATTTGTTACAGGACAAACTTACTTAATTTTGAAAGAGAAATATTTCTATTTTATTTAGAGATACAGCAAGGACTGATCCTTCTGGCTCACTGAGCTGCATTATAGTGCAACCCCCTGAATTAATCCTAGCCTAAACACGGTACAACTTACAATGACCAATTAACATACTACCCAGTATGTCTTTGGACTGTGGGAGGAGACTGGAGAACCATGTGGCCAAAGGGAGAACGTGCAAACTCCTTACAGGCAGCGGTGGAAATTGAACGCTGGTACTGTAAAGCGTCGTGCTGACAATTATACTACCATTGCAGAATTAAAAAGAGATCCTTTATCTTCACAAATTTGAAAAATGTGTACAAATGTACGCTGGCCCATCATGAAAGATGATTTATGCTGAGGTTTGACAATGTATTGAATGACGGTTATTATTTATTGTAATGCTAGTACTATTTTGTGCACTTTATGCAGTCCAGTGTAGGTATGTAGTCTAGTATAGCTTTCTCTGTGGTTTTTTTTTATTATTGCGTAGTTCAGACTAGTTTTTGTACTGTGTCATGTAAACCATGGTCCTGAAAAACGTTGTCTCATTTTTACTATGTACTGTTCCAGCAGTTATGGTTGAAATGACAATAAAAGTTGACTTGACTTAATCATGTGGGGCTGCATGGTGGCACAGCAGTTAGCACTTCACTTTACAGTAATCACAACTCCGGGTTCAATTCCTGCCAGAGTCCGCGAGAAGTTTGTACCTTCGCTCCGTGACCATGTGAGTTTCCTCCCACATCCCAAAGACGTACAGTTAGGATTAGTGAGTTTCGGGCATGCTACACTGCCACCTGAAGCGTGGTGACTCTTGCGGGCTGCCCAGCGTAATCCTCGCTGATTGGATTTGACACAAAACGATGCATTTCACTCTGCGTTTTGAGGTACACGTGGCAAATAAAACTGATCTTTATTTTTATTGTGACATACCTAACCAATTTGGGAGTGGTATTTTCATGAATGTGGGTGCATTACACAGTTCCTTATGTGAATGGGTGCACAGTCATGGTTTGGCATTGTATGTAAACTGGAGTCGAGTTCCGTTGTAAGTGGTGATTGATACCCTGCTTCCATTTCTCATGTTTATGTAGACCAGACTTGGTTCAGTGGTTGGGTTGTCCTTCACCTGCTGTTGTATCATAAACAAAGTCACCGGAGAGACGCAGCTGATAGATATAAAGTAGTTTTTTATTCGACACGCACACACTAACTGACAGCCTTTGAGAGATACACAAGAGAGAGAAGTTCCCCGGTCCAACATTGCAGCACATTTTTATATGTTAAAGAACAAAGCTGAGAGGTCAATTTATATAGTAAACAATGTCCTCCTGATGCTGTGTTTGAATTACATGTGGTTTCCAATTGCCTGGATCTTCCCACACAAAATAAGTGTTGCTTACTGTCGTATACATCCAATGGGATGTTGTCTGCTTTCACACAAGTGCAGACATCTCAGTCAAATGTCTGCTAGTCTACAATTTGGTCTTAGTGCTGTCCACTGAGTGCTATTCATACAATGGGGTTTCAATTGCATTCATGCATATGCAGACTTATCCCAGGTAAGTGGCTGTTTCCCAGTCTGCAACTGACTATTCCGAGCCACATTTTGAATTTAATCTACAATCCATATTCACATCTGAAGGTTGGTTGCTGAAGTCAATATTTACCGTATACACTAACTCCAGAATATGCCCTGATACTGCCTCCAGCAAAGATGCTGCAAGATCTTGTTTATCTCTGAAAAATTTTAGCCTCGAGAGGCCTTCTGTTTCCCATCGGCCTGTTTTAGTTTTCACCAGTTTGGACAAAGCCAGGGTCATTGCATTTATATAGCACCTAATATGATCTTCCAGTGTGCAGTTCAGCCATTGAATGCTTTTTGATGTCCTTTCTGTATATATGTTTGTAATGTTAGAAATACTCAGTGGCCACTTTATTAGGTACACCTGTGCACCTTCTCATAATGCAAGTATCTAATCAGCCAATCGTGTAGGAGCACCTCAACACCTAAAAGCATTCAGACATGGTCAAGAGGTTCAGTTGTTGTTCATGTGATCTAAGTGACTTTGACCGTGGAATGATTGTTGGTGCCAGGCAGGATGGGTTGTGTATCTCAGTAACGGCTGATCTCCTGGGATTTTCATGCACAACTGTCTCCAGAGTTTACAGAGAATGATGTGTAAAACAAAAAGAAAATCCAGTCAGTGGCAGCTCTGCTGGTGAAAATCCCTTGTTCATGAGAGAGGTCAAAGGAGAACGGCCAGAGAGGTTCGAGCTGACAAGAAGATGGCAGCATTGAGTCTTCACGCTCTCCATGGCAGAGCCATTGAAAGAGCAATGGAGAACAGTTGGCCTGCACCTTCCTGAAGACCACGGTCATCTCTTTTGTCTTGTCCACATGGAATCTCGGGTTGCTGGACTCACACCATTTGAGAAGCTTCTCCACCTCCTCCCTGGATGCTGACTCCTCGTTGTTGCTGATGAGGCCGGCCACTGCGGTTTCATCAGTGAACTTGAGGATGTGATTTGAGCTGCGTCTGGCAGTGCGGTCGCGAGTCAGCAGCGGACAGAGCGCACAGCCCTGGGGTGGAGGGGGAGGTGGTACCAGTGCTCAGTGTGATGGAGCTTGAGATGTTGCTGCCAGCTCAGACTGTGTGGGGTTTTTCTGTCAAGAGGTCCAAGATCCAGTTACAGAGAGGGGTGTTGAGTCCCAACGAGGACAGTTTACCCACCAGCCTCTGAAGGATGATCATGTTAAATGCCAAGCTGAAGTCGACGAGCAACATCTTGGCCTGTGAGGCACCATTTTCTAGGCGGGACAGGACAGAGTGGAGAACTAATGCTGTGGCTTCATCAATGGACTGGATTGGGTGGCAGGTGAACTGTAAAGGGTTTAAAGTAGCTGGAAGGTGGGATTTTATATGATCTATTATCAGCTGCTCAAAGCATTTCACCATTGTTGAAGTCAGTTCCTGATCAGTAATCACTTAGGCAAGTTACTGCCATTCTTTTGGGCACCAGAAAGATGGTGGCTACCTCGAAATCTGCAGGGACAGAAGTCGTCGGCAGCTCAGCCGGGAAGGTTTGAAGAAACGGCTGTTGCCCATGCAGCGGGTTTTCCTTCTCCCGGACGGGCTGCTGCCCAAGCCTGTCAAGCCCCACCTGCCCAAAGCAAATGGTTTTGAGGCGCCAGTGGTCCGCCTTTGCCCCTTTTCGTGTCAGTAGAAACAGTTCCGCCAGGCCTGGTAGCTAAGCTACACGTGAAGGCCAAGAGTTGGACTTGGTTGTCAGAGGCTGTTAGAGTCACACGTCATTCGGAGCACTTTACAGGTTATCCCCACTATCATCCCGGCTATGACAACCTTAGGAACCGCAGGGACAGTGGTTTGGTCCAAATAGATATTAAAGATGACTGTTGAGACCTCCGTTAGATGCGATGCACAATCCATTCGTAGCTGACCAGCCACGATTTTCCTTACCTCGGCTGTGGCCTGACAGGGTGCCTGCCGTTAGGAGGAGAGGGGGCTTTCCTTGACATCACAACAAACAACGTGTCAAACTGTAGATAGAGGACATTGAGGAAGGGAGGCATCGCTGACGCAGATGTGCAGGGCGGACTTGTTTTGTATAACTTGCCACATGTGCCATGTGTCCTGGAGTCACAAAGGCATCTGTGGATTTTCCGTGAGGACTTGCGCCTTGCCTACCTGATGGCACGGGAGAGCGCGTCCTGCCCCCCAACCTGAAGGCAGCGTCCCGATTGCGAAGCAGTGCATGAACCCCTGCTGTCAGACATGGCCTCTGGTTTGCCCTGGCCTTGCTGTGTTTAATCACGGTTTAATGTCCTCAATGCATTTTCCCATGTAGCCAGTCACCGATCGCACATATTCATTAATGTTGACACCATGATTGTAGGTGGATGATCGACGTCACCAGCAACAATGAAGACACCATCGGGGTAAGTGGCTTTGAGGCGCCGTAGAGCTCCAGCAGTACTAGCATGGGGGGGGGGGGGGTATGTGAACAGCAACAATTATAATGGCAGTGATCTCCCCTCAATAAGTAGAAGGACCTGCAGTTCAGAGACTATTTCCCAGGGCTGAAATGGCTGACACGAGGGGGCACAGGTTTAAGGTGCTTGGAAGTAGGTATAGAGGAGATGTCAGGGGTAAGTTTTTTTACGCAGAGTGGTGAGTGCGTGGAATGGGCTGCCAGCGATGGTGCTGGAGGTGGAAATGACCACAAGTATTAATATAACTAAATAAAGAGCTGAGAAATGAAAGAGAGGGGTGAAAGAATGAAGAGGAGATTTGCAAGGATGTTGCCTGGACTGGGGAGCATGCCTTATGAGAATAGTGCTGAGTGAACTCGGCCTTTTCTCCTCGGAGCGACGGAGGATGAGAGGTGACCTGATAGAGGTGTACAAGATGATGAGAGGAATTGATCGTGTGGATAGTCAGAGGCTTTTTCCCAGGGATGAAATGGTTGCCACAAGAGGACACAGGTTTAAGGTGCTGGGGAGTTGGTGCAGAGGAGATGTCAGGGGTAAGTTTTTTTTTAACGCAGAGAGTGGTGAGTGCGTGGAATGGGCTGCTGGCGACGGTAGTGGAGGTGGAAACGACAGGGTCTTTTAAAAGACCTCTGGATGGAGCTTAGGTAAATAGGGTGCTATGTGTAACCCTAGGTAATTTCGAAACTAAGTATATGTTCGGCACAGCATTGTGGGCCGAAGGGCCTATATTGTGCTGTAAGTTTTCTATGTTTCACCATTAAAAACTCTGTCTGGGGTGTGCAGTGGGCAGTAATTAGCAATCAGTTTCTTATCTCCTGCTTCCCACTCGGGCCTGTCAGTTTTAACCAGTTTGGACAGAGTGAGGGGCCTTGCATTTACGTAGCATGTAATATGATCTTTGGTGTGCAGTTTAGCTAATGGATACTTTTTGTGTGTGTGTGAGAGAGAGATGTTGGAAATGTGTATTGTTGGATCTCAGATACACATATACTGGGGGAAGTGTCCTGTTGCACAAAACTGGAGAAAAGCTTCAGTGATCTGAGACTTTAAAACCATATTCTAGAAGACACGGTGATTCGAAGTGCTTGCTTTATACTAAACAGTGCATTTGCTGAAGTGTTTCACAGAAGTACCTGAACTTGGTGCAGAAAGTTTTGGTTATCAGAATCAGAATTTATATTAGTTAAATTAAATAAGTAGTGTAAAAATTAAAAAGTAGTGAGGTAGCATTCATGGGTTCAATGCCCATTCAGAAATTGGATGGCAGAGGGGAAGAAGCTGTTCCTGAATCATCAAGTGTGTGCCTTCAGGCTTCTGTACCTCCTCCCTGATGGTAGATATGAGAACAAGGCATGACCTGGATGATGGGGGTCCTTAATGATGGATGCTGCCTTTTTAAAGCATCGCTCCTTGAAGATGCCCTTGATGCTGGGGAGGCTAGTGTTCATGATGGATCTGACTAAGTTTACAACTCTCGGCAGCTTATTTCAATCCTGTGTGGTAGCATTCCCCCCCCCCCCCCACCCCCATCCCCCTACGCCACACCATGTGGTGATGCAGCCAGTTAGAAGGCTCTCCACGGTACATCTGTAGAAATTTGCGAGTGTCTTTGGTGACATACCAAATCTCCTCAAACTCCTAATGAAATATAGCCACTCTCGTGCCTCCTTTGTAGCTGCATCAGTAATTTGGGCCCAAGATAGATCTTTAGAAATATTGATACCCAGGGACTTGAAATTGCTCACCCTTTTCACTTTCGATCCCTCTCAGGACTGGTGTGTTCCCTCCTCTTACCCTTTCTGAAGTCCATAATCAGTTCTTTGGTTTTACTGACATTGAGTGCAAGTTTGGTGCTGCAACACCACTCAACCAGCTGATCTATCTCACTCCTGCACTCCCTCTCGTCACCGTCTGAAACTCTGCCAACAATAGTTGTCATCAGCAAATCTGTGAGTGGAGTTTGAGCTGCGCCTAGCAGCACAGTCATGGGTGTAGAGCGAGATTAGAGCTGTGGGTAAGCACACGTCCCTGTGGTACACCGCTGTTGATTGTCAGGGAGGTGGAGATGTTACTTCCAAACTGCACCGATTGTGGGTTTTCCGCTTTGGGAAGTCGAGGATCCAGTTGCAGAGGGAGGTACAGAGGCCCAGGTTTTGAAGCTTTTGGATCATTACTGTGGGAATGATGGTGTTAAACGCTGAGCTGTAGTCAGTTACTTAAAATAGACAGCGAGTGAGAGATGACCACACCCAAAGGAAACGTGTGGCTTTTACCTGCTGAGTCTGCATTCAGCGGTGAAAGCTTCCCGTGAATTGTCGTTATCCATGATGTAATCTCAATAAACAGGCTAATCTTTAACTCTCGCCACTCCCGGGTTAAAAGGTGTAAGTGCTTACTCACTGTACCCCTTTGCACCGTAACTCTGTCTTTTTCTCCCCACCTGCCAGCCACCGCTTTCAATCTCCCCGTCTTGTCCACTCTGTTTCTGTTGAATGGGCCCCACATCGGACTCTGTGATGGCGGTGGCCACCGCCCTTGTCCAGTGTGGTCATTCCTCAGTCTCACTCCATGAGGGTGGTGAACCTGTGCAATGTATTGCCACAGATGTCCGTGGAGGCCAAGTCGTTGGGTTTTACTTAAATCAGAGATTGATAGGTTCTTAACTGGTAAGAGCGCCAAAGGTTACGGGGAGAAGGCAGGAAAATGGGGTTGAGAGGAACAATAAAACAGCCATGATGGAATGGCAGAATATACTTGATGGGCCAAATGGCCTAGCTCTGCTCCTATGTCTTATGAAGGGTGTCGGGGTGGAGCTAGGTCTCTACCAAAGGAGGTGTAAGGTGCTCCCTCCCTGCACTAGCCTACAGGTCACCCTTGAGCAGGGTATAATACCTGCTTTTCCCCCGATCAGGGTCACGTGAAGCTGTGGGAGCGGGTGGTGGGTGGTCGTATGAGCAGCCGGTGCAGATCACAAGTCCCGGTTACGCGACCACTGACGCCAGGCAGACAATCTCTGAACAGTATTGATAATGGCTGGGGTCACCCATCTTGTAAAGACACTGCCCAGAAGTAGGCAATGACAAACCACTTCTGTAAAGAAAAAATATTGCCAAGAAGAATCATGGTCAAAGACCATGATCGCCCAGGTCACATGACACAGCACATGATGATGATCCCTTGTGGTCTTGTGTCTCTGTTTCCCCCTCCCAACTCATAATTAAGGTTCCCCTTATCAAGTGCCCTTAAATCAGAGAATGGCCCTTCTGCTCGACTTAATGAGCAGGTTATAGTTGGGAATATCTAGCAATTAACCCAGCAATTTAAGATGGATGAGTGAGTTATGAGACTTGTAGTGATTCCATTCTGAAGCCATTTGACCCTTCACCTTTTGGACAGTCAGAGTCACAGGACTGGACATCACTGTCACTGTGAAAAGAAGCTTCCACGCGAGGTTTAGCGTAACCCTATTAACGCGCAAGCAACCCCGGTTCAGTTCTACCGCTATCTATAAGGAGTCTGCGCGCCCTCCCCATCACTGCCTGTATTTTCCTCTGGGTGCTCCAGCTTCCTCCCAGTCCAAAAATGTATGGATTAGTAGGCTAATTAGTCACATGGGTGTGTGATGTCACTGACTCACTGGGCTGAAAGGGCCAGTTATTGCATCATCTGCCTATATTTTAAAAAGGTGACCTTGTATACGAGCATTTCCTGGAGTGGAGGAAATATTGAACATAGAGCCACCTATAGTCTGTTCATCGCCAGACTGAAACCCTCCTCAGACGGTGTTCCTGCTGGATCGAACTCCTGGAACAGGCTGGGAGGCAATCCTTGGCTGCTAGCAGGAATTTCAAACGAGCTCAGAATTCGGTGTGTTCTGTGGTGAGAACTCTGTCTTCCAGCTGTGTACACTGGCTATGCAGTCTTACTCCCCAGAGCAGTTCCACCAGACATGTTTGGCCCGGGTTGGTTCACACAGCTGGCCCTTTTGTGTCAAAGAAGCACATAAGGTGTTTCACCTTGTTTCTAATATTAGACATTAGAAATAATAGAGGGTGAAGAGGGAATACATCAATTCAGATTCTCACCCTTGGTCATAATTCCTTAAAAGTAATGTCACAAGTATACAATAAGAATATGTACTTTATTGATCCCAAGTGGGAGAATATACAGTAGGATCATAACGAGAGCTTTTGGCACATTGACTTTCAGAAATCAAAGTACTGAGTACAGGAGATGGATGTCATCTTGAAGTAGTATAAGACATTGTTGAAGGCAAATAGGGTGTAGTTCTGATCATCCCCCCCCCCCCGGCGCATAGGGAGTGAGGGGAGATTTGATAGAGGTGTTCAGAATTATGAGGGGTTAATGCAAGCAGGCTTTTCTTCTTCCTGAGGTTGGGTGACACTAGAACCAAAGGTCATAGGTTAAGGGTGAAAGGTGAAATATTTAAAGGGAACTTCTTCACTCAGGGGATATTGTGAGTGTTAAACAAGCTGTCTGGGGAAGGCTTGATTCCAACATTTAAGAGAAGTTTGGGCGTCCAGGGGCATGACGGATATAGAGAGCTGTGGGTCGATGGCACTAGGCCGAGTAACAGTTCAGCAGAGACTAAATGGGCCAAAGGGCCTGTTTCTGTGCCGTAGTCCTCTGACTCTACTTATTGCATGACCACAGTCTGCCTAGGCTAAAAAACCCTGCTTAATCTTCATTCACACCCATCTTCTCTCTTGCCTCTGCAAGCTCCTCACCCCGGGGGCATGAGGCCCGCTCTGTTGCTCAGTGATCCTGTAGGTGAATTGAGTTAAGGCCCCACAACCTGGAGATCTTACACTGCGATGGCCTGGATTTATACTTTGTCTGCTTGCTTTTTAATCACCTGCTGGCAGAGGCAGACACATTAGGGGCATTTAAGAAACTCTTTGATGAGCACATGGGTGATAGATAAACCGAGCGCTGCATAGGAGGGAAGGGTTAGATTGATCTTGGTGTAGGTTAAACAGCCATCACATCGTGGGCCGAAGGGCCTGTACTGTGCTGTTACGCTGTGTTTACCCACAGTGCACCAAGGGGAATGAAATCTAATTTCATAAAAACGATAGTTTGGCACTCTTCGCTAACAGGGCGGCAGGGTAGTGTAGCAGTTAGCACATCGCCAGTAGCCGGGGTTCAATACTGTACATCAGTGAGACCCGACGTAGATTGGGAGACTGCTTCGCCGAGAATCTACGCTCCATCTGCCAGAACCAGCGGGATCTCCCAGTGGCCACCCATTTTAATTCCACTTCCCATTCCCATCCTGATATGTTCATCCATGGCCTCTTCCACTGCCGGGATGAGGCCACACTTATGTTCGAGGAACAACACCTTACATCGTTTGGCTGCCTCCAACCTGATGGCATGAACATTGATTTCTCAAACTTCCAGTATTGCCTCCACCCCTCCTTCACCATTTCCTATACCCTTGTCCCTCTCTCAATTTATCTCCTTGCCCGCCCATTGCCTCCATTTGCTTCTCCTTCCCCCCCTTTCGTCCAAGGCCCTCCATCTCTTTCACCGATCACCTTCCTAGCTCTTTGCTTCATCTCCTCCCCCCTTTGTTTCTCTCTCCCCTCACCCACCTTTCAAATCTATTCCTCAGCTTTTTTCCCTCAAGTCTTGCAATAGGGTTTTGGCCCAAAACATCAACTGTACTTTTTTCCATAGATGCTGCCTGGCCCACTGAGTTCCTCCAGCATTTTGAGTGTGTTACTTAGGTTCAATTCTCACCGCTAGTTAATTGAGTCTAAATAGGTGTAATTGGGCAGCATGGGCTTGTTGGACCAGCTCCAAATTAAAAATAAATTAAATTTATAATTAAATATAGTTTGTGATGGCTACGATCCCATTGTCAGAACTTGCCCACACCCTTTATAGCCACAAGGAAAAGTGCATGACAAATCAGTGTTAAATAAATTTTCCATCTTTCATATTTCAGCCAATAAATATCAAAAGACAAGGAAATTATTAAATTACAGGAGTATAGCCCTTTACTACAGTCTGTAAAGAAAATGTAGCCATTCTGTACACAAAATAATGTCTATCAGTGGAACCATAGCAGTCATCTGCTACAACACAAAATACTTCCACTTGTTAACAGAGGTAAGATTTTTTTTTAAGCAAGTTTGAACATTTTCTATAATATATTAATAATATAAAGGAAAATTATGCATTTATCTCATCTCAGAAGGTGTCCGGTGCTTTAAGAATCACGTGAGTAATTTTTAAAAGTGCTGTTTGCTCCGGAAGAAACAAGGCAGCCATAATGTGCACAGCAAGATCCCACGGGGAAAAAAATCAGGTGACCCGTTTTACTTTCAAGTGAAGTTGGCGGGGCGGGGGTGAAACAGTGTTCGGAAGAGAGGATTTACTCCCCACAGCAGCAGGGAATGCTCCCCGCACAGGATCCAGCTGTGGTTGAGGGAGGGGTCCCTCAGTACATCCTCATGAGGATGTCGAACTTCAGTCTCCCCAGTCAAACAGCATCTTCTTTATCGTCAAACTGAGATGCAGTCTCTTCCCCCCCCCCACCCCAGTTAATACCCCCTCCCCTCTCCCCATTGCTTCCTCGGACGGGTTAAGATCTGCGCCCTCTTGCCCTCCTGGGCAGCGTCCGGCCTACATCACTGCGCAGGAACAGCTGAAGCACCCGGGCTCCGCGTCCTTCAGCGTGGCCCGGGTGGCCGTCTCGAACACCTCCCAGACGCCCTCCTTGGTCTTGGCCGAGCACTCCAGGTAGGCGTAGGCGCCGACCTTGTCGGCCACGGCGCGGCCCTCCTCCCAGCGCACCGGCTCCTTCTTGCTGCGGGCCAGCTCCCGCCGGGTCCGCTCGTCGGCGCGCAGGTCCCTCTTGTTGCCCACCAGCAGCACGGGCACGCCGGGGCAGAAGTGCCGCACCTCGGGCACCCACTTCTCCGGGATGTTCCACAGCGAGTCGGGGCTGCCGACCGAGAAGCAGAGCAGGATGACGTGGGTGTCGGGGTAGGAGAGGGGTCGCAGGCGGTCGTAGTCCTCCTGGCCCGCCGTGTCCCACAGCGCCAGCTCCACCTGCCTCTCGTCCACCACGATGTCCGCCACGTAGGTGTCGAAGACGGTGGGGACGTAACCCTCGGGGAACTCGTCCCGGCTCAGGACGAACAGCAGGCTGGTCTTACCGCAGCCCCCGTCTCCCACCACCACCAGCTTCCTCCTTAAGCTCATGGTCGACATGGAAACACCGCTTCCGAAGTACCGCAGGGTCCGATCTGCCCACGGGGCGGGGGGAATCGTCGGGTCAGTTCGGCGACTCCGTGCGCGGGAGCAGGACCATTTGCCCCTCGCTGCCAATCTCCCGAGTATCACAAGGTGCGACTGCCTGCGTTTTATGGGCTCGGCTGGAACGCCGACCTCCCAATCAGGTTCGACTGGTTGCGGGACGGAGCCAACACGGCGAGATGAGTAACCAGGGGAAAATGAAATGTGGAGTGGGCTGTAATCTAACCTTGTGTAAACAGCCTGTCTTCTTAGGTAACTGAGCAGAGGTAATGGTTGATCTAATCATTAATTGCAGAGCGCACGTTTAAGACAAAATCCGTTTCTATATTTAGTTGTGCTGGAACGAATTGGGGTATGAAGTTCGTCGGGTCACGTGCGGCGGCAAGTGCTCGGTCTGAGACGAGGATTAGGGGGCATTTAGCCTCGAGATTCGGGGGAGTAGGTTCAGGACGGAGACGAGGAGGAACTGCCTTTCCCAAACTGGAATTCTCTGCTCAGTAAATGTATTTAAGACGAGGTTGGATAGGTTTTTGATTAGTAGGGGGAATCAAGGTTTCTGGGGAAAAGGCAGGTAGGCGGAGATGAATCCATAGCCAGATCAGCCATGATCTAATTGAATAGTGGAGCAGGCTCCAGGGGCCAGATGTTATGTTTTTATGATAGCGGACCAACTTTGAACTCCAGCAGTGAACCGTCCACCGGGCGGGGGAGAGCTCAGCAGGGCAGGTGGTATCTGTGTGTGTGGGGTGAGGGTCAGGAATTAGGCGCGTTTCAGAACTCCCAGTTCATCCGACCGAGTTCCGCCAGGAGACGGTGTGTTGCTCCAGATTCCGGCATCTGCAGCCTTGAGTCCCTCCTGAACTTCGATCTGTGACTCAGGGCGAGTTTAACTGTTGCCGGGTTCTTAAAAGAGCCTGGCGTCTGATTTACATATTTTGGCCTTTAGTTCTCTTATTGCTAGGAGGACGCTTTTGTTTAAATGGAAAAACCGTGCTTCCTCCTACTCGTGCCCAATGATTATGTGTCGTTATGTCATGTTTAGATTTAGAGAAGATCGGTTGTTCAATTTCTGAATCTCGTCAAGACTTTCAAACATTGTGGGGACCTTTTCTGAATTATTTTCAAAACCTTCAATTTATTATTTAAGCTCAGATGTTGGCTATTATTAATTTTTATTATATAAGAAGGTATTTTCCTCAGTGAACAGCTTCGGTCTTGGTAGGGGTTAGACTCTTTTGTAATAAAGTAGTATAGTTCAATATAACTATTGATTAACTTGTATGAATACGGGGTAATGTAATTGTTATTATGAACAGATATAATGTAACTGGTAGTTTTTTTTATCTTTTCTGACCTTTTATGTATACTTTCTTGTACTCTGTATTCTTCTATGCAGAAACTAATAAAAATATTGGAAAAGAACATTTCAAAATCCCGAGTTTATAATCGGGTCCTCTGCTTTACAGTCCACAAATGAGGGAAAATCTGCAGATGCTGGAAATCCGAGCCGTACATTTTGTGTCCTGTTCTGCTTTACGGTGATGGGTTTGGGTTAATTTTCCGGGCAGTCCCAGTCTGAATGGGAAACACCAGAAATTCTGCAGATGCTGGAAATCCAAAATAACAGGCGCAAAATGCTGGAGGAACTGGCGAAGGGTCTTGGCCTGAAGTGTTGACCGTTTATTCATTTCCGTAGATGCTGCCTGACCTGCTGAGTTCCTCCAGCATTTTGTGTGTGATGCCAGTCTGAGTGGAGATCAGTTTGCCCCAGTGTGGACCAGGTTATCGGCTCAGCCACTTTACAGGTCCTCTTAACACGCGCAAAATGCTGGAGGAACTCGGCGGGTTAGGTAGTACTGATGGGGGGGGGAGAATAAAAAGCAGTTGTTTCGGGCCAAGACCCCTCTTCAAAACTGATTTGCTTATTTTTAATCCCCTCCAGAGATGCCGCCTGACCGGCTGAGTTCCTTCGGCATTTAGTGTGTGCTACTCTGATTTTCCAGTGTCTGCAGAATCCCTTGTGTCTGTGGATTGCCATTACTTTCTTCAGCCTGTCCTTCGGGATGGAGGGTGGCCACCTTCCACTCGAGTTCTGTGGCTCTGAGGTGACTGACGAGGCTCATTGTGACCAGACGTACCAGCAATGGTGTGACTGTCGTGACAGATGGGTGGGTAGTTCACGAGTGGGTGTATTCCTGTTTGGACACTGGGCTTCCATGTGCCGGCTGTCCTTGAGAGCAAATGTGATAACTGTTGACGATCTCGGACCTAGTGGAGAGAGCTTCTGTCCTAAGTTCACAAGCTCATTTTCCATGAGAGAAACTTGCCCAGCGACCTCAGAAATGCTCTGGTGATAAGACAACACTGATTATGGTCACCACATGGGCCTCCTCATCGCCTAAACTGGAAGAGTCGAGATTCAAATTATTTATCACGTGTGCATCGAAACTTGGGAGTAAACTGCGTCCTTTGCATAAACAGCCTAAGGACGTGCTGGGGGCAGCCCGCAAGTGCCACCGCACATTCCCATACCGACGTAGCACGCCCACCATGTTCAGCAGAGAAACCTTCCATCCATGGCTAGAGTTATCCTCCTCCCAGTGGCTGAAGTGGTGCTCCCTATGTCTGCCCCTGATAGAGTGAGTCTTCATATACCTCGCGCAGCCTTTTTAAAACTTTCTTTGGGGCTCTTTGGCTTGCCAGGTGGAATTCTGCATCTTACCGCTGCTCGTAATGTGTGCAGGTAGTGGTGTGGAGCATTGAGCCCCAGTGTGCCCCATCAGATGTGTGGGAATTCCTGGCCCTTGGGTGCTCCTAATTAGGAACCAACAGGCCCCTCAGGAGCATGCAGAAGCCCAATGCATGTACCTGCCTACCCTGCCATAGAATATAAACAATCTACAGCACATTACAGTCCCTTCGGCCCATAATGTTGTGCTGACCATGTAACTACTCTAGAAACTACCTAGAATTACCCTACTGCATAGCCCTCTATCTTTTCCAAGCTCCATGCACCTACCTAAGAGTCTCTTAAAAGACCCTATTGTATCCGGCTCCACCACCGTCACTGGCAGTGCATTCCACACACCCGCCATTCTTTGTGTGAAAAACTTACCCTGACATCCCCTCGGTACCTACTTCCAAGCACCTTAAAACTATGCCCCCTCGTGTTGGCCATTTCAGCCCTGGGGAAAAGCCACTGGCTACCCACACGATCAATGCCTCTCATCACCTTGTACACCTTGATCAGGTCACCTCTCATCCTCCGTCGTTCCAAGGAGAAAAGGCCAAGTTCACTCAACCTGTTCTCACAAGGCACGCTCCCCAATGCGGACAACATCCTTGTAAATCTCCTCTAAACTCTTTCTACAGTACCCGCATCCTTTCATGTCATTGCCCAACCACGACAAGAGTCTGTCTGTCCCGTTGCAGCTTCATCATTTTCGTCCCAAGGATTGCCTAGGAAGAAGAAAAGAAGGCAACAAGGACTGCTGTCTAACCTACCAATCATTCACCAGTGTTGAGAGTATTTGTCCCTGGCTTGTTTTGGGTTCTAGCCCATCCAGAGATGTAAGTTCGTTCTTTACTGTCCTTTTCCATACCTGGAAAAAATATACATTCAGGACAACAAATTACCTTCTTTGGGTCTTTAATTCCTTTTACCTGTTTCAGAGGTTTTAATGCAGAAAGATGGTATGAAAATAAAAACCACAGAATGAATTTTTAAAAAGACACAGTTCGGGCTGTTACAATCTCAGCTTAATTTTGGTCCACGTACTCGTGTATTACTCGGTACGTATGCAGAATGAAAATAAATAAAACAAACTGTACAGAAGCAATACAGTAGTGGCAATTCTGAAAATAATTATAAACAGCATTAGAATCCCACCAATTCTGTACCTTATACACAACATGAAAAATATAAATAAATATATCTCAGTTTAACTAAGAGGTAAACATTGGCAGAGAAGTACTTAACATCCAAACACATACAGCCTAGACCCTGAAATGAATTCTCCTTGCTCAAACTACAAAGCCAATGAGGGACTTTGCCAGACCATGCTCTCCAGCGCCGATAATTTACTCACGAAAATCTTTCCTCACCATGCGTCCTGCAATCCTAGCGCTCGATGTTCATTTTAGGTCATGTTAACTCTTCTTTCCACTCTGCACAT
Organism: Hypanus sabinus; assembly: GCF_030144855.1. Taxonomy (NCBI): domain Eukaryota; kingdom Metazoa; phylum Chordata; class Chondrichthyes; order Myliobatiformes; family Dasyatidae; genus Hypanus; species Hypanus sabinus. The sequence goes on along the minus strand of NC_082729.1, from coordinate 15,134,650 downwards.
GCATAATGGCATCACGTTTTCCCTTAAAGGCACAGGCAGCCATTTTAGGGTGAGAATACATAAGTGCACTTTAACAATAAAAAAAAGTATTCAATGGTGTATTCAGTCCTGACGAAGGGTCTCGGCCTGAAACGTCAACTGTGCTTCTCCCTGTAGATGCTGCCTGGCCTGCAGCGTTCCACCAGCATTTTGTGTGTGTTATTCAATGGTGACCTGGTTACACATAGTTAGATTAAGAATCATAATCAAAGTAACTTTATTATCAAAGTACATATATGTCACCATATACAACCTCGAGATTCATTTTCTTGCGGGCATATTCAATAAATCCGAAATAGAATTATAACCATAATAGAATTGATGAAATTCACTGAATTGCCACTGACATGCGTTGTGAAATTTGTTGATTTGTGGCAGTACACTGTTTCAATAGAAATAAATACATAGTGCAAAAGATGAATAGTGGGGTAGTGTTCATGGACTGTTTAGAACTCTGATGGCAGAGGGGAAGAAGCTGTTCCTAAAACATTGAGTGTGGGTCTTCAGGCTCCTGTACCTCCTCCCTGATGGTAGTAATGAGAAGAGGGCATGTCTATTAGATATAAAGTTCAAAGTATTGGTAATAAGGAGAATTAGGCCATTGTGACTATTCAATTATGGCTGATCAATTATTCACTTAAGACATTCAATTTTTGATTGATTGATGTACAGTGTGGAATAGGCCCTTTTGCCTCTCTAGCGACATCACCAAGAAATCCGCCTATTTAATCCGAGCCTAATTTACAAGATCAATTGCCCCACCAACCGGTACACCTTTGGATTGTGGGAGGAACCCGGAGCACCCAGAGGAAACCCACGCAGTCACAGGGAGAATGTGCAGGCAGCAGTGGGAATTGAACCCGGGAATTGTAAACCCCTGTGCTAACCACTACACTACCGTCCTGCCCCATCCAGCTGAAGAAACTCTTAGCAGTCGACCAAGTTGCTTGGTTTGGTGAGACATAGAGCTCAGTGTACATTGTGAAAGTCCTGCTGAAATGTTTTCGCCCAAAACACTGACTGTACAGAGTTCCTCCGGCATTTTGTGTGTGTTGCTTGGATTTCCAGCATCTACTTTACTTACTTTACTTTATTGTCACCAAACAATAGATACTAGAGCGTACAGTCATCACAGCGATATTTGATTCTGCGCTTTGGGCTCCCTGAAGTACAAATCAAGGTAAATATAATAAAAATTTAAATTATAAATCATAATTAGAAAAGGGAAAGTAAGGTAGTGCAAGTCAGGTCCGGATATTTGGAAGGTACGGCCCAGATCCGGGTCAGGATCCGTTCAGCAGTCTTATCACAGTTGGAAAGAAGCTGTTCCCAAATCTGGCCGTATGAATCTTCATGCTCCTGAACCTTCTCCCGGAGGGAAGAGGGACAAAAAGTGTGTTGGCTGGGTGGGTCTTGTCCGTGATTATCCTGGCAACACTGCTCTGACAGCGTGTCGTGTAAAGTGAGTCCAAGGATGGGAGATTGGTTTGTGTGATGTGCTGGGCTATGTTCACGATCTTCTGCAGCTTTTTCCGGTCTTGGACAGGACAACTTCCATACCAGGTTGTGATGCACCGGAAGCACCTTCCACCGGGAAGTCCTTCCAGGTGAGGCAACACTTCACTTGTGAGTCTGTTGGGGTCATCTATTGCATCTGGTGCACCCTAGAAGAATGCTTTCTATGGTCCACGTATAAAAATTACTGAGGGTTTTAGAGGACAGGCCAAATTCCTGCAGATTTCGTTCCTTGAAAGACAATAGTGAACACTGGGATTTTAGAACAATCTGCTGGTTTCTCAGTTACCATTATGGTAATTTGTATTTTTTTCACATTATTTAACGACGTGTTTTAATTTCCTTGTTACTGTTGTGGGGTTTGAACTCTTACTTCTGGACCAATGTCTGGAACTCTGAATGCTAGAGCTGTATTGAACCCTGGTGCCTGAGATGAATGGACAACCAGCCTGAGTGAGGAGGGGTACTTTTCTGATAGCCTGTGTGCACACAGGTGAATTACGAGCAGCACGGTATCATAGTGTTCCTCAGCAGTCAGTAGTGGGACCACTACCTTTCACATTGTTTGTCAATGATTTGGATAATGGAACTGATGGCTTTGTGGCAAAATTTGTGGATGATATTGTCACGTACACGCAACCCTGTAAAAGTATCAGCAACAATAGGACACACCTGGAGTCTCATTTTGCTGTTAACAAAAAACTACTTTATAGTAACTACGTAATATAGTAACTTAAACCAGGTAATACAAGAGTTAAAGGTATTATGCATATATAGGTGTGAATAACGTTCCCAAACTTCTTCAGGCTCAGGTGGTAAGTGATACAGCCTTACGATGGTAGGTAAGAAAAGTTCAGTTCAGATACGCAGGTTAATTAATGCAAGATGTTTGTAATCCAAAGGTGAATGTTGTGAAAAGGCAATTACGTTGATATTCCACAGGTTCCACGACAGAAATACAGAATAACAATAGCAGTAGGTTTTATCTCCGAAATTGTTCCACTCCACATTCGAAATATCTCCGACGGTGATCTTCAATGAATATCCTTTCAACACAAATGGTGCCACACCCGAATTCAGCTACCGGACATCTCAAAGTGGTGGCCACAGGATACTCAAACAGAATTCACGTGTGGATTATCACCAACAGTACCTTATCACAAAGGGGGACCAGCACCCAGGCAAGGGTTGACACACCGGTAGATTCCACAAGGTTACCCCAATCACACTCAAAGTGATAGCCACTCGTCCAGTTCCATGACATATGAAATAACTTCAACAGTGATTTGCCACAGTGGTGCCTTTTTCAGTGAAATACCACACCCAGATAAAGGGTAACACACACGTCGTATTCACAAAGGATTTCCCCTTACCAGAGAACCCCCCTCCTGTCGATTAACTAAGTGACAATCACACTTTCGTACCCGAATGGAAACAAACTCACCCTCACTTGCTACTCAGAAAAGGGAGTCCAAACATTGAATTCTTTGTCATTAGGTTTCTTCTGTTTCAAACCTTCCTCTGCTCTCTTCTCTTCTCTGTAAACCTTTTCCAGTTGCAGAAAACTTGTGAGAGTCATTTATCAATACTCTGGATCGATCTCAACTCACCCCTTTTGGGCTACTGAAAGTTTAAACCAGTGACCAACTCACTGGTGTCTTTCATTGACCAAATCCATCTCGACTCTGAGTTCTGTGTGTCCTTGAATATTCAAAACAAGCCACAGGAGAAATGTAAACAGTCATTGTCCATCAAATAACTTCTCCCCCGCTCCCCTCCTCCCCCCTCCCTCCCCCCTCTCCCCCTCTCCCTCCCCCCCCCCCCAAACTGTGTCCAAAAGTCAGTCTCATTCTCCTGGCGTGTTAAACTGACAATCCACAGATTAAATAAACCCTGGGGGTACATAACAATATGAAGGTAGGTGGAGGTAGTGCTGAGGAAGCAATGTGATTGCAGCAGGACTTAGACAAATTGGAAGAATGGGCAAAAAGGTGGCAAATGGAATACATTGGCAACACGAGTGAATCGGCAGATGCTGGAAATAAATAAAAACACAAAATGCTGGCAGAACTCAGCAGGCCAGACAGCATCTATGGGAGGAGGTAGTGACGACGTTTCGGGCTGAAACCCTTCATCAGGAGTGAAGTAACATGGGCTGGTCAAGGGGGGGATTAAGAAGTGGATGGAGGGATAAAGTAGGGAGCTGGGAAGTGATAGGTTGGAGGGAAATGGGCTGGGGGAAGGTGGAGAATTATGGGAAATAAAAGAAAGAAAGGTAGGGCTGGGGGGAGATTAGAGTGAGGGGGGAGAAAGAGAGAAAGAGAACTAGACTGAAATAATAGATAGGGATGGGGGTAAGGGGGGGGTTGCAGGGGTATCAATGGAGGTCAGTGAGTTGGATGTTCATGCCGGCAGGTAGGAGGCTACCTAGGCGGGAGATAAGGTATTGCTCCATCGACCAGCGTGTGGCCTCACCTTGACGGTAGAGGAGGCCATGGACAGACATGTCGGAGTGGGAGTGGTCTGTGGAATTGAAGTGTGTGGCCACAGGGAGATCCCGCCACTGCTGGAGGACTGAGCGCCGGTGTTCGGCAAAACAGTGTCCCAGTCTGGGGCGGGTCTCCCCAATGTATAAATGGCCACATCGGGAGCACCGGATACGGTATATCACCCCAGTTGACTCGCAGGTGAAGTGGTGCCTCACCTGAAAGGACTGTCTGGGGCCTGGGATGGTGGTGAGGGAAGAAGTGTCTCACCTGAAAGGTCTGTCTGGAATACAGTGTTGGGAAATATATGATAATGCATTTTGGTAAAACGGCCAATAGTGCTGTCTGTTATCTAAATGGGGAGAAGGTTCAAAGATCAGTGGTGCAAAACAATTTGGGAGTCCTCATGCAATACTCCCAGAAGGTTAATTTACAGGCTGACTCTGTGGTAACGAAGGCAAATGCGATGTTGTCATTTATTTCAAGGGGAGTAGAATATAAAAGCAAAGAGATAATGCTGAGGCTTTTTAAGTCAGGCTGCATTTGGAGTATTGTCAACAGTTCTGGGACCAATATCTCAGAAAGGATGTGTTGTCATTGGAAAGAGTCCGGAGGGGGTTCACGAGGATGATTCCGGGAATGAAGGGGTTAACATATGAGGAGCGTTTGGCAGGTTTGGGCCTGTACTCTCTGGAATTTAGAAGAATGCAGGGGCATCTCATTGAAACCTAGCACATGTTGAAAGGACTAGATAGGGTGGATGTGGAGAGGGTATTTTCTATGGTGGTGGATATCCAGAACTGGTGACCTTTTAGAACAGAGGTAAGGAGTCCCTGCCAGACTTGACAGGAAGCTCAGAGACCTCAGCCTTCACCATTTGTATGGCTGAATCCAAGACTTCCAATCGGATCAGCGGCAGGTAGTAAGGATGGGCTCCCTCACCTCTGCCCCTCAACATGGGTGCCCCCTAGGGTTGTGTCCTGAGTCCCCTCCTCTACTCCCTTTACACCCACGACTGTACTGTCACATTCGGCTCCAATCTGCTGATCAAATTCGCAGATGACACAACTTTGATCGGCCTAATTTCTAACGGTAATGAGACAGCCTACAGAGGAGAGGGTGACACCCTGACACAGTGGTGCCAGGATAACAACCTCTCCCTCAATGTCCAAGAAACAAAAGGGCTGATTGTGGATTACAGGAGGAACAGAGACAGGCTCGGCCCGATCACCATCGAAGGGTCTGCGACTGAGAGGGTGAGTAATTTGAAGTTCCTCGGCATACACATCACCGATGATCTTACACTGGCTGGGTGGCAAAGCAACAGCGTCTCTTCCATCTTTTGCAAATGAAGAAGTTCAGCATTGGCCCCCAGATCCTCAAGACCTTCTACAGGGGCCCTATTGAGGGCATCCTGACTGGCTGTGTCACCACCTGGTACGGGATCTGCACCAACCTCGATCGCTGGGCCCTGCGGCGAGTGGTACGGACAGCCCAGCGCATCTGTGGATGAGTCACCCCAGCCATAAACTGCTTCAGTCGGGCAAACCATAGCACAGAGGTAAAGCCAAGACCAACAGGCTACGGGACAGCTTCTTTCAGTAAGCCATTAGACTTATAAATTCACACGTCTGTACATTGCGACAGAGTCACAACACAAAGATTTTTACTCCCTCACGTTATGGGAAGGATGTGAAATTTAATTAAATCCTGATTTTCTTTTTTTTAGCCAGGGAGTAATGAATCGGTAGAATGTTCTGCCGCAGACTGTGGAGGAGGCCAAGTCTGTGGGTATATTTAAGGTGGAAGATGATCATTTCTTGATTAACATCAAAGGATATGGCAAGAAGGCAGGCGTACGGGGGTGAGTGGAATCCGGGATCAGCCATGATCGAATGTGGAACAGATGTGATGGACTGAATGGCCCAACACTTTACAGTACCAGCGATCCAGGTTCAGTTCACACAGCTGCCTGTGAGGCGTTTGTACGTTCTCCCTGTGATCGTGTGAGTTTTCTCCGGGTGCTCCGGTTTCCTCCCACAGTGCAAAGCTGTACTGGTTGGTCATTGTAAATTTTTAATTAAATGGGGCGACTGCTGGGCTGCATGGCTCGTAAAATAAGAAACACCATGAACGCCTATGTGCCCTCTTCCCACTACCACCATTGAGGAGGAGGTACAGAAGCCTTGGGTCTTACATCACCAGGTTCAGGAACGGGTATTCACAAGACAGAGAAGCAGAAGTAGCCATTCGGCCCATTGAGTCCGCTCCGCCACTCCACCATGAGCTAAACTATTCTCCCGTCTAGTTCCAATTTCCGGCTTTTTCCCCGTATCCCTTGATACCCTGTCTAATTAGATACCTATCAATCTCCTCCTTAAACACCCTCAATGATTGGGCCTCCACAGCTGTATGTGGCAACGAATTCAATAAATCCACGACCCTCTGGCTAAAAAAAATTCTCCTCCTCTCTGTTTTAAATGGGTACATTTAATTCTAAGACTGTGGCCTCTTGTCCTGGACTCACCCACCAAGGGAAACAGCCTTTCCACATCTACTCTGTCCAAACCTTTCAACATTCAAAATGTTTCTATGAGATCCCCTCTCATTCTTCTATACTCTAATGAATACAATCCAAGAGCCAACAAATGCTCCTCATATGTTAGCCCCTACATTCCAGGAATCATCCTCGTGAATCTTCTCTGAATTCTCTCCAACATCAGCACATTCTTTCTAAGATAGGGGGCCCAAAACTGCACACAGTATTCCAAATGGGGTCTCACCAGTGCCCCATAGAGCCCGATCTACACATCCTTACTCTTATACACTATTCCTCGTGAAATGAATGCCAACATAGTGTTCGTTTTCCTTACTGCCAATCCAACCTGGTAGTTAACCTTTAGGGTATCCTGCACTAGGACCCCCAAAGTCCCTTTGCACTTCCGATTTTTGAATTCTCTCCCCATCTAAATAATAATCTGCCTGATTGTTTCTTCTTCCAAAATGTCCAACCGTACATTTCTCAACATTGTATCTCATCTGCCATTTCTTTGCCCACTCTCCTAAACTGACCGAGTCTCTCTGCAACCTTTCCGTTTCCTCAACACTTCCTGCTCCTCTATATTACCCTACAAACATCAGGCTCCTGAACCAGCGTGGATAATTTTATTCAGCACCTCTCTGAACTGATTCTATGACCTACAAGCCCACTTTCATGTCCTCTGTATTATTTATTATTTGCACAGTTCATCTTTTGAACATTGTTTGTCATTCTTTGTGCGTAGTTGCATCTCTTTGTTCTGCCGGGAATGCCTGCAGGAGAATGAATTTCAAGGTGGCAGATACATACTTCAATAAGAAGTTGGCTTTGAACTTTGCGTGTTGGTTATTTCTCAGTCTTTGTCTATTTTTGTGTACTTTATTGTGAATAAAGACGCCTATCATCTTGTGTTTCTCCCTTCCCCACCCCCCACACCTTTTAAATCTGCTCCTCGTCTTTTTCTTTCTCCAGTCCTGCTGAAGGGTCTCGGCCCGATGCCTTTGAGTGGAAAATAATACAAAAGGTGGTGGATTTGGCCCAAGCAACACACACAAAATGCTGGAGGAACTCAGCAGGTCAGGCAGCATCGATGGAAAAGAGTCCAGCCCGGCATCTCTTTCACCCAGCTCTTTCCTTCATCCCTCCCCTTCCCAGTTTCACCTATCACCTTGTGTTTCTCTCTCCCCTCCCCTCACCTTTTAAATCTACTCCTCAGCATTTTTTTCTCTAGACCTGATGAAGGGTCTCAGCCCGAAATGTCGACTCTACTCTTTTCCATAAATGCTCCCTGGCCCGCAGAGTTCCTCCAGTATTTTGTGTGTGTTGCTCGGATTTCCAGCATCTGCAGATTGTCTCTTGTTTGTAAATTATTTGTATTTTTTGCTGTAAACACTTGCAAGGAAATTGATTTCAGATAGTATATAGTACTATACACGTACTTTGAAAATAACTTCTTGTTGAACTATATTTGTGTACACACACACACACACACACGTATAGACTTCACTGCTCACTGTTAGCTCTGAGAGGCAGTGTGTAGCTTCTCCCATTGTGCCCATGCAGCTACAATTTCTTCAAATCGCCTCTTTTATTTCTGGGTTTTTGTGCTGAAGTCCTCGTAGCTGACGATGAGGAGATACGATAAGGGAAAGTCACTGTGGGTGAAACATCTTCTTGGAGTCTGCCCCAATACATGCCCTTCACCATCTCCTCCCCCTACATGCCTTCCCCTCCCCCATATCAACTTCCATCCTCTCCCCCTCCCCCCTCCAATTCCTCTCCCCCTTTCTCCCCTCCCCCCACAATTCCTCTCCCTTTTTCTCTCCTCCCCCCCACAATTCCTCTCCCTCTTTCTCCCCTCCCCCCCACAATTCCTCTCCCCCTTTCTCCCCTCCCCCCCACAATTCCTCTTCCCCTTTCTCCCCTCCCCCCCACAATTCCTCTCTCCCACCCAGACCAAGGGAATGGGACAATTCATTTTGCTTTAATTATGGACTGTTGGTTGTTACATAAACGCCACATCTCCCGGTATGTTACCACACACACACACACACACTCACACACACACACACACACACACACACACCACACACACACACACACACCACACACACACACACACACACACACACACACACACACACACACACACACACACACACACACACACACACACACACACACACACACACACACACACACACACACCAAATACCCTTGAATCCTGAATTTGGAATAAGCCTCTTCTGCCCTCGTATGACCTGCCGCTCCACTGCGGCCCTCTGCCCACTCAACGATCAGGGTAAAATTTGACCTGTTTATAACTGCAACCACTCGTGTGAGCATCTGGAAGAAAGAAACAGGTTGAGGTTGGCGCTCTGTTTATTTCCATATCTCGGGGAACTCCAAACAAAGTGAGATCTCCTTTTTTCCCTCCCGCCGCCATGTAAATTAGTGGCTGTTACCTTAAGATGTGCAAGGGTGCTTTCCTGTTTAGTGCTGGTTGTTGCTTTAGCGGTTAAATTCTGATTTGATGCCAGGTGACTAAGTTTCCCATTCTGACTTTAGATCCTCAACTGTCAACAACTCTTTTGCTTTGTGTCTTTTGGTGATAAATGATAACTCGTTCTTCCCTCCACTTACACCTTCAGATTTTGTTCTGCCTCACGGACTTCCCAAGCTGGTTAGTGGCATAGTGGCATCCGCAACAGACTTCGAGGCAGAAAGTCCCAAGTTTGAAACTGGCCAGCTGCTTGCACGCTTGGTTGAGCGTTGAGCTAGCAATTCGGCCTTGTAAGAAGAACTGCTAAGGGAATGGCAAAAGGCTGCTGCCACAAGACGCGAGGATGAACAGTAACATGGAGTCTACAATTCAACTTCTCAATATTATTCATTGCTTACTTTTTTTTGTATTTGAACGGTTTGTCTTCCTTTGTACGTTGGTTATTTGCCCGTCTTTTGGAGTTTTTCATTGATTCCATTGTGTTTCTTTGTATTTAATATGAATATTTTTCTTTTTGAGCTTATCATCCCTGCTGGGACATAGGCTGCTGACAGCAGCTCGCCACAGTCATAGGACTATAAGACATTGGGGGGCAGAACTAGGCCATTCAGCCCATCGAGTCTGCTCTGTCGTGGCTGATCCCGGATTCCACTCAGCCCCATGCACCTTGCACCTCACCATATCCTGATCAGGAGTCCTTTGTGATCAGCCAGCCTTTCCTTCCTCTCCCGGGAATGAGGTCTTTGGAGCTTCTGTAGCTCTGGGTTTTTGTGCGATAGGTTTGCTAGCCCCACGCCCAACCCTGATAAAGGGTCTTGGCCCGAGTCGTTGACTGTTCACTCTTTTCCACAGACACTGCCGGGTCTGCTGAGTTCCTCCAGCATTTTGTGTGTGTTGCTCAGACTTCCAGCATCTGCAGATTTTCTCCTGTGCCCCACACCCAACCCTCCTTTCTCAAACGTCCACGGCTGAATTATCTACTCTGAATCTCTGCAAGAAAGTTAATCCTCAGCGTGGCAAATATGTACTTTGATAATAAACTTCCTCTGAATTTTGGACTTTGAATCTATTTCCACTTCACCTTCTTGCGATTTGTTTTGACAGGTGAAGTTGGTGGGAAATTCAGGAGCATGACAAGGATACATTTGCTGGCCAGGGGGCCACTGGCTTGTGGCTTCACTTTCCTTCCTCTGGCCCAAGATTTCCAAAATTAGCCGGGTTAGTCCCAGGAATCAGAGGCGATTTAGAAAGATGCAGTTTTCTCATTTGAGTGTCAATGAAGTAAGGATCTTGGTCAGGTGGTGTGCAAGGGGAACGCTTATAGAGCACAGGTGTACAGCACAGGAACAGGCCCTTTGGCCCACAATGTTGTGCAAAAATATCCCCCAAAACCAATCCTTCCTACCTGTGTGTAGGCTCCCGTTAGTCTCGATAGACCATGGATTTGCACCTTGGAAAGTTTCCAGGAAGCAAACCTGGGCAGGGTTGTATGTGAGACCGGCAGTTGCCCAAGCTGCAAGTCTCCCCTCTCCACGCCACCGATGTTGTCCAAGGAAAGGGTATTAGAACCCATACAGCTTGGCACCAGTGTCGTCACAGAGCAATGTGTGGTTAAGTGCCTTGCTCAAGGATACACGCGCAGCCTCAGCCAAGGCTCGAACCAGTGACCTTCAGATAACCTACCTACACAATGTCCATATCCCTCCATCTTCCTCACGTCCATGTGCTTATCTAAACATCTGTTAAATGCCTCTACCACTATACTGGGCAGCGCATTCCAGGCATCCACTATTCTCTGAGTTTAAAAAAAAATTTGCCCCCACATCGCCTTTGAACCTACTCCCTCTCACCTCCAATAAAGTCATTTCTACCCTGGGAATCAGATACTCCCTGTCTACTCTATCTATGCCTCTCATAATCTTATAAACCTCCCTCAGATCTCCCCTCAGTCTCTGCCACTCCAGAGAAAACAACCCATGTTTATCCGACTCTCATTATAGCACGTGCCCTCTAAACAGGCGGGTACCCTGGTAAACCTGAGGACGCTTATCGGCAAAATTAGGATTTTGCTAAATGACTAAATTATATTTATTTAAAAACACAAAATGCTGGCAGAACTCAGCAGGCCAGGCAGCATCTATGGGAGGAGGTAGTGACGACGTTTTGGGCCGAAACCCTTCATCAGGAGTGGTGAATCTCTTTGGCCCTGAAATTATATTTATTTATCTGTTTTGTGAGAAATACAGTGTGTATAAGTATATCTTTCAAATAAGTCAATTACAAATACTTACTTCATTTGTCTAAATGTTTAGATAGGCACATAAATGTGAGGAGGATGGAGAGAACTGGCCACTGTGTAGGTAAGAGGGATTAGTGTTTGGGTTTTATTTTAGTTGACATTTTAGCTGTCTTGGCACAATATTGTGGGCCGAAGGGTCTGTTTTTGTGTACTGTTCTATGCTCTATGTCTGCAGAGAGAGAGAGTGAGAAACGGATGGTGTGTGTAGGTCATGGACATATTTGATAACCTACGATCTAATATTGGTCCAGAAAATAAAATGAATTTGAAAGGTAAGGATTTGTCAGTGTGGCCTTCATTTTCCCCTCAGTGCTCCCTGCCCATTGTTATGTTACTTCTATTTAAACATACCGTGGGTTACCAATTAAGAATCCTATTCTGGAAGAATTAGAGAACTTCTATTTACAGAAATAAGAAAACACGTCTTAACCCCACCACGCACCGAAACGTTCTGGCGAACCCCGCACATGCTCAGTGCTCTCCAATCAGGAACTGGCACATCATTGCGCGTGATATCACCACACCTATCTTCATGCAGTATGAACGAGGTGTCTAAAGTGGTCAGAGGCAGCATCTCCTCCCCCACCCTATCACTCCGGTCGGTACGCTGTTGAAGCTATTTGGTGGAAGGGGTCTTGCAGGAATTATGTTGGAGGTTGTGTACTCCACTGTTACCTGTTTTTTGCCAGTCTGTTGTGGGTCTCCTGCAACGTTCAATGTATTCCGTGCAAGACCCTTTCCAGCTGAATAGGACCCCAGTCAGACCCCACTTGGAGTACCGTGTTCAGTTTTGGTCACCTCACTACAGGAAGGACGTGGATGCTATAGAGAAAGCGCAGAGAAGATTTACAAGGATGTTGCCTGGATTGGAGGGTGTACCTTATGAGAATAGCTTAAGTGAACTTGACCTTTTCTCCTTGGAGTGACAGAGGATGAGAGGTGACCTGATGGAAGTGGATGAGATGATGAGAGGCATTGATCGTGTGGATACTCAGAGGCTTTTTCCCAGGGCTGAAATGGCTAAAAGGGGGCGTAGTTTTAAGGTGCTTGGTTGTAGGTACAGAGGGGATGTCAGAGGTAAGTTTTTTTACACAGAAGGTGGTGGGTGTGTGGAATGCACTGCTGGTAATGATGGTAGAGGCAGTTACAATAGGGTCTTCTAAGAGACTCTTGGATACATGGAGCTTAGTAAAATAGAGGGCTATGTGGGTACGGAAACTCTAGGCAGTTTCTAGAGTGGGTTACATGGTTGGCACAACATTGTGGGCCGAAGGGCCTGTAATGTGCTGTAGATTTCTATGTTCGGGTGGCGATTCTGCTGAGGTGGGCTATATAATATAGAACCATAGAACATTACAGCACAGAAACAGGCCTTTTGGCCCTTTTTGGCTGTGCCGAACCATTTTTCTGCCTATTCCCACTGACCTGCACGTGGACCATATTCCCCCCATACACCTCTCATCCATGTACCTGTCCAAGTTTTTCTTAAATGTTAAAAGTGAGCCCGCATTTACCACTTCATCTGGCAGCTCATTCCATACTCCCACCACTCTCTCTGTGAAGAAGCCCCCCTAATGTTCCCTTTAAACCCTTCACCCTTAACCCATGTCCTCTGGTTTTTTTCTCCCCTAGCCTCAGTGGAAAAAGCCTGCTTGCATTCACTCTATCTATACCCATCATAATTTTATATACCTCTATCAAGTCTCCCGTCATTCTTCTCACGCTCCAGTGTTCCTTATTTTTTCTCTCTCTTTCTGGAGACCTTTCAGTGAGTTGAAAGGGTTAATGATGTCGCAGTTTTTCTTTGTTTCAGATGTAACGGGGAGAGAAGCAATATTGTACATCCCGGCTGGGTAATTCCATTGCTGTGGCAGTGGCAAGAGTTCGGCAAGTGCCCGTGTTCTACCTGCGCCGAGTCTCGCTCCCGAGGAAACACGTCGGTGTCGAGAGACGATCCGAGATCACCAGGTCAGCTTGAAAATGTGACTTGTCAAAGTCAAAGGCCGTATCACCCCCCCCCCCCCCCACAAATACTCCATTAATTCTCAGTAAATAGCTATCTGTAACTTGCCCCAGCTCCACGACTGCTGAGAACTTCTCACACCACCAGTTCCAACCACACACACGCAAAATGCTAGTGGAACACGAGCCAAGACAGGCAGCTACAAATGGAGGGGAGCCAACGGTCGATGCTTCAGGCTGAGACACTTTATCAGGATCGGTGAATGGCCCCGGCCTGAAATGTCGACTGTTTACTCCCTTCAGAAGATGCTGCCTGACTTGGCAGAGCTCCTGCAGCATTTTGTGCGCGTTGCTCAATATTCCCGGCATCTGCAGAATCTCTTGTGTTTGTGATTTCCTTCTCCTGCTTCTGGCCCCTTTGCTCTATTTCCCCACGTTCAACTTTGCCCTGGCATCTGAAAATCTCTGCCCAGACTGCTTATCTTCAGTTTCCTCCGGTTTTTCACTCTGTGATCTCCCGGCGTGACTCAGAGTGCCTGTGCTGAGCACCCCTCCTGATGGTGTTCGACTGTATTACGAGCTCTGCACAAGGGAGAGTGCTTTTGCTGGAATGAGTGTTGGTTGCTGCTTCAGAGTGGTGTCTTTGAACCTCTTCGTGGTTTTGATGTGTTGAGTTTGCAGCTTTAGGGGAGGTTTGAGGGCGTAGAGCTCTAACATCTGAAGTTTAAAGACTGCTGAAGTGCAGATGGCTGGAATTGGTAGAGCAGAGAGATTTCATAGAGTTACAAGCTTGGAGAATGTTACAGGTTCGGGATGTGATGTGAAGACTAAGCGAGTAATTCCATTGGTGTTGGGCGAATAGGACTTGGTGGGAAGGTCATTTCAAGTCCTTCTCCCACTTAAACATGAATTGACTTGACTTAACTTTATTTCTTACATCCTTCACACACAAGAAGAGTAAAAATCTTTATACTTTGTCTAAAAGTGCAATGAGCAAATGATAATAACTTGTAATAAATAGTATGTACAGTAAGATACACAACAGGACAGTCAATATAGCTTAGAAATACAATTGTGTCAGCGTGAATTAATCAGTCTGATGGCCTGGCGGAAGAAGCTGTCCCGGAGCCTGTTGGTCCTGGCTTTATGCTGCGGTACCGTTTCCTGGGTGGTGGTGGCTGGAACAGTTTGTGGTTGGGGTGACTCGGGCCCCCAATGATCCTTCAGGCCCTTTTTACGCACCTGTCACTATAAATGTCCTGAATAGGGGGAATTTTACATCTACAGATGCGCTGGGCTGTCCACACCTCTCTCTGCAGAGTCCTGTGATTGAGGGAAGTACAGTTCCAATACCAGGCAGTGATGCAGCCAGTCAGGATGCTCTCAATCGTGCCCCTGGAGAAAGTCCTTAGGATGTGGGGACTCGTGCCGAACTTCTTCAATCGTCTGATGTGGAAGAGGCGCTGTTGTGCTTCATCCGCCACACAGCTGGTATGTAAAGACCACATGAAGAACTAGGCTGGCAGTCCAGTGTAATAGTGAGAGAGTGCAGAAACGATGGACATATAGTCACCTGGATGAGATATTAAGTTTACTTTAGCCACCTCCTGGAGGCAGTAGTTGACCGCATAGCAGGCCATTTTGAAGTCAGATAGTGGGCGTGACCCATTATTCTGGTCAATATTTATCCTTAAGCGGATATCAGCAATTCAATTCAAGTTTAATTGCCATTCAACCATACATGAATACCCATGAATACAGCCAAACGAGACAGCGATACTCTGGGGCCAAGGTACAAAACACAGTGACCATAGTCACACACAGCACAAAGCACATGTAGCATTGACAAGATAGCAAGCACATAAAGGTATCAGTAAGACACAGCCCACACAATTAAAAAAAAGGCCACATACACACATGTATGTGCATGTATACATATGTGTGTGTGTATATATATATATACACACACACACACACACACACACACGTATAGCCAAGATAATTAAAATTGAATTGATTACCTGATTATGATCAGATTTTGCACAGCAAGATCCCACAGGTTTCATTGTGATAATTGTGTTATCCACATTACAGGAGCAACAATACTTTCCTAAAGTGCTGCCCTCTGGATATTCTGAAATGGACGTGAACGCCCATGTGTAAATGCAAGCCTTTCGCGTCCCAGTGATTAGGCGTGTTTTACAATTCCGTCTAATCTCCTCTCAAATGCTACTGTTTTTAGCTTGTGTCTTCCGGAGAGAGTTTCCTTTTAGGAATGTGCAGGCCATCATTTGTGCCCTCGGCTCCTCCTACACCTCAGTTCAGTCACAAGCTAGAAAATCTGCAGATGCCAGAAGTGAAAGCAACATTCACTAAGTGCCGGAGCAACTCAGCAGGCCAGCCAGTATCTATGGAAAAGAGTAACAGTCGACTCTTCTCCATTCATGCTGCCTGTCCTGCTGAGCTCCTCCATCATTTTGTGCGTACTACCTCAGTTCAGTGCCTGTTTGAAATTTATTGGTCAATGTGGAAATGTAAATGAGCTTAATTGTGTCATTTAGACCACTGTTTTTAGAAGTATTTGCATCTATAGAGAGTGATTCGGAGCAGATTACAGTTAGCCCTCCTTATCTGCGGGGGATTGGTTCCCGGACCCCCCGCGGATACCAAAATTCGTGGATGCTCAGGTCCCTTATTTAACCTGGCTAAGTGCGGTGGTCTTTAGGACCCAGTGGAACCCTGGACTTTATTTAACAGGTCTCCGTCTGGAGGACATTAGGACCCAGCAGCGCAGCTCTGAATCCGCAGTGGTACTGTTCACGAAAATAATCATGATCGCGATTGAAAATAAGGTGGAAGTAATAAAGCGATCGGAAAGAGGTGAAATGCCATCGGTCATTGGAAAAGCGTTAGGCTACAGTCGGTCAATGATCAGAACAGTTTTAATGGAGAATGTGAAAGGCCCTGCCCCGATGAAAGCTACAATTATTACTAAGCAATGCAGAGGTTTAATTATTGAAATACATATGTTTCTTGTGTTTTATATGCATAGAAAGATAAAATATGTACTATATACGAAGAAAAACGTTGAACTAACTGACGCTAAATAATACCGAATGTACTTGTTTGGACTTCAAATCCGACTTAAAGACGGACTCAGGATTTTCTGGGTTTTCCCAATCCGCGGTTGGTTGAATCCGTGCATGCGGAATCTGCGGATAAGGAGGGCCGACTGCATATCCAGGGAGCAGAGAAAGGATTGGAACAATAGGGCTGCTTTCATTAAAAAATCTATGATAACAGGGTGTGTGGCTCAGAGATTTGAAGGATAGCGCAGAAGAGATAAACAGAGATTACAGACGCAGATGAGATTCTGCAGATGCTGGAAATCTTGAGCAGCCCACACAAAACGCTGAGGAACTCAGCAGGTCAGGCCTTTGTCATGATGAATGGTCTCAGCCTGAAATGTCAGCTGTTTATTTAATTATATATACCAGACCCTGGTCAGACCCCACTTGGGTACTCTCCTCAGTTCTGGTCACCTCACTATAGGAAGGATATGGAAACCATAGAAAGGGTGCAGAGGAGATTAACAAGGATGTTGCCTGGATTGGGGAGTATGCCTTATGAGAATAGGTTGAATGAACTCGGCCTTTTCTCCTTGGAGCGACGGAGGATGAGGGGTGACCTGATAGAGGTGTACAAGATGATGAGAGGCATTGATCGTGTGGATAGTCAGAGGCTTTTTCCCAGGGCTGAAATAACTTAACACATGGGGGTACAGTGTTAAGGTGCTTGGAAGTAGGTACAGAGGGGATGTCAGGGGTAAGTTTTTCACACAGAGAGTGGGTGTGTGGAGTGCACTGCCAGCGATGGTGGTCTTTAAGAGGCTCTTAGATAGGTACATGGAGCTTAGAAAAATAGAGGGATATGCGGGAGGGAGATTCTAGGTAGTTTCTGGAGTAGGTTACGTAGTCAGTACAACATTGTGGGCCGAAGGGCCTGTAATGTGCTGTAGATTTCTGTGTTTCTATATTTAAAGATACAGTGCAGAACAGGCCCTTCCAGCCCAATGAGCCAAACTCCCCAGCATCACACCTATTTAACCCTACACTAACCACTGCACCAACTAATTTTCTAATCTCTTCTGGGTGGAAACCGGAGCACCCAGGGGAAAACCCACACACGGTCCGCAGGAGAACGTGCAAACTCTGCGCAGACAGCACCGGAACTGAACTCCGAACTCCACCACACTCCGTGCTGTAATAGCGTTGCGCTAAACACTGTGCTTCCAATGCGCCTCGCAGCGTTTCGGCTCACATCAAGCATCATCTGTTCCTCTCCATAGACGCTGCCTGACTTGCCGTGTGTGTGTGTGTGTGTGTGTGTGTGTGAGAGTGTACACTAGAGTGATGAGAGTGTACAAGTGGCTAAGGAAACATGGATATTGGATTAAGTAGCTGAATCTTAAAATGTATGTGGTTTTACGTTGTAGGTCACCTACCCGCAGGAAAGATGTCAATAACGTTGAAAGAGTACAGAGAAAATCTGCAAGGAAGTTGCCGGTTCTGGAAGACCTGAATGATAAGGAAAGATTGAATACTTTTGGACTTTATTCCTCAGAATGTAGAAGATTGAGAGGAGATTTGATAGAGGTATGAGGGGTGTAGATAGGGTGGTACCTTACAGTTGTTATAGCCGGGGTTAGTATCGGGGACAAGCTCCCGCTACCTATTAAATGCACCTCAAATAGCCCCTGGCAACTAAGTCCAGAGGCCAAGAGCATTCTGTCCTTCATGTGTGGCTTAGCTACTAAACCCGGCAGAATCGTTTCTACTGACAGGAGAAGGGGCAGAGGTGGGTTACTGGCACCTTAAAACCAGTGGCTTTGGGCAGATGGGGCTTGTCAGCCGTGGTTGGCAGCTCATCCAGGAGAAGGAAAACTCTGATCTCAAACCTCCGCTGCCTTGAGGCTACACCCACCCATGGGAAAGGCTTTGGGAGTAAACCCCGAGGGAAAAGTCTGGAGCTGGAGTCCCTGAGGCAGTCCCACATTGAGTTCAATGCTGACTGGCGATTCCTGTGATACTTCTGGTACCAAGCTGTATCGGTCTCTGCTGACCAATTGCGTGGAGAGGTGGAACTTGCTACCTGGGCAACAGCTTGCTCTCCATATCGTACTGCCCAGGCTTGTGTATCTGGACAGCTAGGACACAATATCCATGGTCGACTCTGACCGACAGAGGCCCTGAGCTCACCTCACCTCATAGGTAGGGTAAATACAAGTAGGTTGGGTGGGACTACACCCAGAGGTCATGGGTTAAGGGTGAAAGGTGAAAAGGGGAAGCTTCTTCACTCAGAGGGTGGTGAGAGTATGGAACGAGCTGCCAGCGTAAGTGGTGTATGCGAGCTCACTGTCAGCATTTAAGAGAAGTTTGGCACGTGGCCAAGTGGCTAAGGTGTTGGTCTAGTGATCTGAAGGTCGCTAGTTCGAGCCTCAGGAAGGCAGCGTGTTACAACCCTGAGCAAGGCACTTAACCACACATTGCTCTGCGACGACACCAGTGCCAAGCTGCTTGGGTCCTAGTGCCCTTCCCTTGGACAACATCGGTGCCGTGGAGAGGGGAAGGCTTGAAGCTTGGGCAAATGCCGGTCTCCCACACAACCTTGCCCAGGCCTGCGCCCTGGAAACTTTTCAAGGCACAAATCCATGGTCTCACAAGACTAATGGATGCCTATAGGTGGGGGTATGGAGGGCTATGGTTGATGGGAGTAGGCAGTTTTGGCATGGACCAATGGGCTGAAGGGCCTGATTCTGTGCCGTACTTTTCTATGACTCTACTCTAAATGCACCAATTATTGACCGAAGCAAAGTCTGTGACAGACATCGAGAATAGATTAAAGGAGAATAAAGAGATAAAGGAGAAGAGTAGACCAATGAGATTAGGACTTTCTTCACTTTGAGGATTAACACAAATGTGTGCTGGACCCAGGACATCGGTTGTCCATTTAT
Source organism: Hypanus sabinus (assembly GCF_030144855.1). Classification (NCBI taxonomy): domain Eukaryota; kingdom Metazoa; phylum Chordata; class Chondrichthyes; order Myliobatiformes; family Dasyatidae; genus Hypanus; species Hypanus sabinus. The sequence goes on along the minus strand of NC_082729.1, from coordinate 15,115,294 downwards.
TCTCGTGGCAGCGGTTGTAAGACTATTCTTGTGCCCAGTGATACTGTGCTTTGTAACTTGACTCTGTGTAGACTGACCTTGCTCCGTACCTTTAGTTAGCAAAATGCTGCTGAGCTCAGATTTAAAGTCACAAATTTCCAATTTGCAAAAGGAGTCCTAATCTTTGACTTCACTCTGTGTGTGGATACAGCACCAAAGTTCACACTGAATGGATAGTTCCTGACCTTTGGGCTGAGGTTGCTATTCCCACTTCCTGCAACAGCCAGATGTGTGGTGCTAATGTTTCCAAAACTACCCCTCATCACTCTTTGACCTTGTGAGCTTCAGGGATTACAGCCTAAAGTTTATAAAATCTGGCCTTGTGATTTGAGTTTTGGAGTTTTGGGTATCATACTGGTAAATTTGCTGCTCTTTAAAGCAAGTTGACCCAAAACTGCTACTATGGCATCAGGTGAAGCTGAACTAGGCTTTTATAACAGCAGCATGTTGCAGCCCTGTGAAGTTCTGTAATTCTCTGGCTTATTTGATCTATTTCCAAAGCTATTCATGTTGCCTCCCACTCTGGGTCACCACTGCAGTTTAAACGAGTTTATGCAGAAATTATAAGATAGAAGTGATCAGGTACAGGAATCATTGTTGTTATATGATGTGGCTGATCATGGTCTTTCCATGACCATGATTGTTCTTGGCAAATTTTTCTACACAAGTGGTTTGCCATCGCCTACTTCTGGGCAGTGTCGTTACAAGATGGGTGACCCCAGCTGTTATCAACACTCTTCAGTGGTCACTGAAGAGTGGTCACTCTTCAGTGGCCAGGCGTCAGTGGTCACGTAACCGGGACTTGTGATGTGCACCAGCTGCTCATACGGCCATCCACCACCCGCTCCCATGGCATCGCGTGGCCCTGATCGCGGTGGGATGGGAGTGCTAAGCAGGTCCCACCCCTTGCCCAAGGGTGACCTGCAGGCTAGCGGAGGTAAGGAGCGCCTTACACCTCCTTTGGTAGAGACGTATCTCCACCCCGCCACCCAACAGGATTAATACCAGATTAATGGTTTTTGGTCTTTTTTAAATTGGGTTATTCAAGTTTCTTGCTTTGTGGCAGCCTGTAAGCAGACAAAATTCAAGGTGTATAATTTATACATTCTTAGATAATAGGTGTGCTTTGAATCTTTGAATATATTCTACCTTTACATTATTTTTGTTTTTGCATGATTTAAATCTATTCAATAAATATATTGTGTAATTTGATTCACTTATTTATTATTATTATTATTTTTTTTTCTTCTTCTAGATTATCTATTGCATTGAACTGCTGCTAAGTTAACAAATTTCACGACGCATGCCACTGGTAATAAACCTGATTCTGATTCTGGCCTTCCCCTGCTGCTGAGGTAAGGATTGTGGAATCTGGTATTTCAAAAGCCAGAGGACACTAGGGAGAAAATGGTTATGTTTAGGAATGAGAGACGAAATCTATGTGTGGAGCCTGGGGATGTGGGAGAGGTCTTAACGAATATTTCCCATCTGTGCGGACAAGGAAGATGCTGAGATGAGAAAGGATGGGCTGATGATCTGTAGCATGTCGGTGTTACGAAGGATAAGGTGTTAGATGCATTCTGAACATTCTGAATTCGATTCATTTATTTATCACACGTACCCTGGGACGTACAGCGAAGTGCATTGATTGTGATGACAACCTGCAGCTGTGCTTGAGGCAGCCCACAAGACACAGCACACGTTCTGGTGCCAACATAGCATGACCACCTTGTTCAGTAGAATAACACAAGCAACAACTGTAACAAAACACCATCGAAACAAGCTCTCGCTTTCTCCATCCCCTCCCCCATCTCCCCTCCATACCCCCCTCCCTCCCCTCACCCCATCTCCCCTCCATACCCCCTCTCCCCTCCCTCCCCTCACCCCCTCTCCCCTCCCTCCCCTCACCCCATCTCCCCTCCATACCCCCTCTCCCCTCCCTCCCCTCACCCCCTCTCCCCTCCCTCCCCTCACCCCATCTCCCCTCCATACCCCCTCTCCCTATCTCCCCTCCATACCCCCTCTCCCCTCTCCCCCACCCCTCTCCTTCACCCCTTCTCCACTCTCCCTCTTCCACCCCACCACCCTCTCTCCCTCCTCCCTCCCCCTCTCCCCCTCTCTTCCCCCTTCTCTCTCCCCCTCCCTCACCCCCATCTTTCACTCTTATCCCCTCAAAGTTAATCAGTAAGCTTCTTGTCCTCAGTACCTCCATGTGCAGTCGGATCCTCGGTTTCCTGACCTGCAGAGCCCCAGTCAGTTTGGATTGGCAACAACATCTGCACAGTCTGCGTCAGCACAGGTGCATCAAGGCTGTGAGCTTCTCACCTGCTCTACTCACTTTGTGTTTATGACCGTCAGGCTCAGCACAGCTCCAAAGCCACGTTCAAGTTTGCTGATGACACCACTGCCATAGGCTGAATCAAACATGGTGACGATCAGCATGCAGGCGGGAGATTGAAAATCTGGTTGAGTGGTGCCACAACAACAACCTCTCACTCAGAACCAAGGAGCTGATTGTTGACTTCAGGAGAAGGAATCCATAGGTCCATGAGCCATTCCTCATTGGGGGATCAGAGGTGGAGAGGGTCATAAACTTTAAATTCCTTAGTGTTATCATTTCACAGGACCTGTCCTGAACCCAGCATGTAAGCACAGTTACGAAGAAACCACAACAGTGCCTCTACTTACTTAGGAATTTCTGAAGATTTGGCATGACATCTAACACTTTGACAAACTTCTATAGATGTGCAGTGGAGGGTATATTGACTGGCTGCATCACAAACTGGTATGGAAGCACCAATGTCCTTGGACAGAAGGTCCTACAAAGAGTAGTGGATACAGCCCAGTCCATTGTGGGTAAAGACCTTCCTACCAATGAGCACATCTGCACAAAATGTTATTGCAGGAAAGCAGCATCCATCATCAGGGACCCTTGTCACCCAGGCCACAGTCTCTTCTCGCTGCTGTCATCAGGAAGAAGGTACAGGAACCTCAGGTCTCACACCACCACGTTCAGGAAGAGTTATTACCCCTCAACCAAAGGGGATAACTTCACTCAATATCACTTGCCTCATCGTTGACGTGTTCCCACAATGGCGTCAAATGAAAGAACCATCCACATACTAGCTGTAACAGTGAACCAGAACTCTGCACGATGCTTCAACTGTGGCCAAACCAAAGTTTTATATTGCTGCAGTGTGGCTTCTCAACACCATAACCAATGAAGGCAAATAATCCAAGTGCCTTCAATCACACCCTATTTACACGTGTTGCCACTTTGCAGAAACTATGGACTTGGACCTCAAAGTTCCTCTTGCAACCTGGCCTTGAAAAATGCAACACCTTACACTTCCCTGAATTAAACTGCCTCTGCCACTTCTTGGCCCATATCGGCTCTTCATCTATATCCTGCCACACTCCTGAGGGTGGAGGCCTGTGTGTTTGTGTGTGGGAGGGCACCTAGGTGCATGAGACTGAGGAAAGAAAAGGGGCTTGTTTTGCTTTTATGGTGGTGTTTGTGTTTTTGTTGTGTTGTTGCTTGTGTCGTATAGTTGCTGTTTGTGTTCTGTTGCTGTTGCTTTTGCTGTGTTCCTGTTTGTGTTGTTAAGTTGTGGTTGCTTGTGGTGTTGTGCTGTTGTTATGTTGTTTTTGTTGCTTGTGTTGTTCTGACCACTGTGGGTATGCTCTGCTGGTGCCAGAATGTGTGGCGACACCCAGCACATCCTCAACTTGTGTTGGTTGTAACACAAACGATACGTTTCACTGTATGCTTCAATGTACGTGTGCTAAATAAATGAACCTGAATCTGAATTATGTAGTATTTAGCCGGGACATACTGATTCCGTGAAATCAGAAATGTACTGACTAGGTGAGAACAACTGCTGACTGAAAATCGAAAATCTATAGATGTCATACATCTGAAATAAAAAAGACACAGAAACACTAGGCAGGGCAGGCAGCATCAGTGGAAAGAGAAACTGAGTTAACAGTTAAAATTTCAGCTTAAAGTCCCTATTAAAACCTGGAACTAAACTGGGCTGGCTGTGATCTGGCATGCTGGCCTTCACTATTGGTTGAGGCATGGCATTCCAGAGAATCAGAATCAGATTTAATATCACTGGTATTTAGCATGAAATTTGTTATTTTGTGGCGGCAGTACATTGTAATCGTCATGGTTTCCATGCCACTGGAATCGGTTGGTTGATTTGTGAAGTACCGTGTGCTTCTTGGAGTGCAACATCAAGTACACGTTAAACAAATACACGCGCAGGCATCTCTGCTCTGTGGAAACGGAACGAAGACCATCATCCTCGACTTCGAGGGATAGCCACGACGATGACGACGACGTTGCAATTGTTGAGGCCCTCTGTCGGTCAGGGTTGACCATGGAGAGTGCGTCCTGGCTGTCTGCACGGTACGCAAACCTGGGCAGTGCGATACGAGAGTGGACTGTTGCCCGTGCAGCAGACTCCCCTCTCCACGCAGCCGATGAATCCAAAGCAACGGCAGAGACCAATACAGTTCGGCACCAGCGGCATCGCAGGAGCTGTCAGTCAACGTTGAGCTAAACGAAGGACTTCATTAGGGACTCCAGCTCTGGATTCTTCCTTGGGCTTCACTCCCCATGAGTGGGTATAGCCACAGGGCAGAGATCATCTCCTAGATGAGCTGCCAACCATGGCTGACCAGTTTAGAGGCGCCAATACTTGCCTTTGCCCCTTTTATAGTAGAAGCAGATCCGGCAGGCTTCGTAACTAAGCCACGTGACATCAGAGCTGGACTTGGTTGTCAGAGGCTATTGGAGATGCACAATATTGGGAGTATATATACACACACACACACACACACACACACACACACACACACACACACACACACACACACACACACACACACACACACACACACATATATATATATATTTCAATGAAAATAAATAAGTAGAGCAAATAGAGAGCACTGAAAGGAAACAAGCAGTGAGGTAACAGAACACAAAATGCTGGTGGAACGCAGCAGGCCAGGCAGCTTCTATAGGAAGAAGTACAGTCGACGTTTCGGGCCGAGATCACTTCCTGACGAAGCGTCTCGGCCCGAAACGTCGACAGTGCTTCTCCCTATAGAAGTGCTTCTCCAAGGATTTGAACCATAATTGCTCCTAGCTGACGTTGGCAAGATTCCGATTCACCATACTAGCGTGTAAGACAAGAGTAGAAGTGACATCCTGCCAATGGCGGTCAGGCTTTTCAAATCATCATTTAAAATTTGAAAGTGAAGTGGACTGAAAGCTACCAGTGGTCGTTGTTGGGATAGGTCCCCCTGGCCCTTCAAGGCGTGCTCCCAATGGTCCCCTATTTAACCCTAGCAATTTACCATGACCAATTAACCTAATAACCGGTAAGTCTTTGGACTGTGGGAGGAATCTGGGCATCTGGTCAAAACCACAGGGAAGAGTGGCAGACTCCTTCCAGATGACATTGGAATTGACCTCTGAACTGTCACACCCTGACCTGTAACTGTGTCACTAACAGCTAGGCCTCAGGTCCCACACCACGAGATTCAGTAACAGTTATCACCCTACAACCATCAGGCTCCAGCGCATTGGTTGTTTCCCGGTTATTGTTTATCTACACTATTTAGCACTAATAGCGTAGTGGTTAGTACAACGGTTTACAGTAGCGGTGACTAGGTTTGATTCCCGCTGCTGCCTGTTCTCCCCATTTTCGTGTGGGTTCCCTCCCACAGTCCAAAGACATTCTGGTTGGTAGGTTAATTGGTCACTGTAAATTGTCCCGTGATTAGGCTAGGATTAAATCGGGGGTTGCTGGGCGGCGCGACTTAAAGGGCCAGAAGGGTCTTTTCCACACTGTATCACAATAAAATAAAAGAAGATGCTGGAGGAACTCAGCAGGTCAGGCAGTATCTATGGAAATGAATAAACAGTCAACGTTTCGAGCTGAGACCCTTCTTCTGGCTGGAATAAGAAAGTAGGGGGAGTGGAAGGAATACAAGCTGGAAGGTGACAGGTGAAGACAAGTGGGTGGTACATTGTTGATATATTTTTTCATAAATTCTTTATTTTCCTGAGAACGCCTGCAGGAAAATGAATCTTAAGGTGGTTCTTTGATAATAAATTGACTTTGCCATTTCTGATGTGTGGCCTAGTTTTTTCAGCTTTTGAATGATACATCATTGCTGGCATAACAGCGGAGCCACCCCCTCCAATCTGACTCCGGGCTCTCTTCGTCGACTGACTCATCCCTTGTGCTTGGCACCACAACATGCTGATCAGGCGTGGTTTTTTCCTAGCGGAATAGGTGTGAAGGCTGAAAAGTGTATCTGTGTTCCTATAGGGGCAGAGGTAGTCAGGAATATAAGAAAATAGGAAACAGGAGCAGGAGTCGGCCATCTGGCCCATTGAGCCTGCCCCGCCATTCAATAAGATCATGGCTGATCTGGCCATGGACTCATCTCCACCTGCTTGCCTTTTCCCCATAAACCTTAATTCCCTGACTATGCAATAATCTACCCAACACTGTCCTAAATATATTTACTGAGGTAGCCTCCACAGCTTTATTGGGTAGAGAATTCCACAGATCCACCAGCCTCTGAGAAAAGCAGTTCCTTCTCATCTCCATCCTAAATATACTCCCCTGAATTCTGAGGCTATTTTTTTTTATTATTATGCAGTCAGGTTGAAAGAGGAATCTTTGAATGTGCTTAGGATCGTAGCCTCAGAATCAGGTCAAAACAAGTTCAATATCAGTGACTTAAGTACTTCTTGAAATCTGTTGTTTTGCGGCAGAACAGTGGCTAGTAAAGATATTGTCTCAAAGCTCCAAAGGTCTAGATTCAATCCTGACCTCAGGTTCCTGTCTGGTGTGGTGTTTCCACATTCTCTCTATGTCTACTTCACTCTCCACTGGGACCCCTGGTTTCCTCCCACACCTTGCAATATGGTGGCGTAGTGGTTAGCACAATGGTTTACAGTGTAGATGACCCGGGTTCAATTCCCGCTGCTGCCTGTAAGGAGTTTGTATGTCCTCCCCGTGACTATGCAGGTTTCTTCCCACAATCCAAAGACATACCGGTTGATAGGTTAATTGGTCATTGTAAATTATCCTGTTATTAGGCTGGGATTAAATCAGAGGATTGCTGAGTGGTGTAATGTATGTCAACAAATGAATAAACCTGAAGGTAGATAGGTCAATTGGCCTCTGTAATTTGTCCCTAGGGTGTAGATAGGGAGAGAATGTTGGGAGAATTAATATAGATTGTGGAAGAACTAGTTGCCCTCCACCAGCAGATTTCTAAATGGCCCATAAAGGTACAGGAGCCTCAGGACTCGCATCACCAGGTTCAGGAATAGTTACTACCCCTGGCTCTTAAACCAAAGGGGATAACCACTCAACTTCACTCGTCACATCATTGAAGTGTTCCCACAATCAAAACTAATCAGTAAACTCCAAGACCTGGGCCTCAATACCCCCTTGTTCAATTAGATCCTGGATTTCCTCACTTCAGAATCCGAATTGGGTTTATTATCACCGGCAGGTGTCGTGAAATTTGTCAACTTAGCAGCAGTTTAATGCAATACCTAATACAGAAGAAAAATAAATAAATTACAGTATATGTATATAGATTAGATTAAAAATCAGGCAAAAAACAGAAATAAAATATGTTTAAAAAGTGAGGTAGTGTTCACAGGTTCAACATCCATTTAGGAATCGGATGGCAGAGGGGAAGAAGCTGTTCCTGAATCGCTGAGTGTGTGCCTTCAGGCTCCTGTACCTCCTCCCTGACGGCAGAGGGGAAGAAGCTGTTCCTGAATCGCTGAGGTTTCTGTACCTCCTACCTGACGGTAACAGTGAGAAAAGGACATGCCCTAGGGATCCTTAATAATGGACGCTGCCTTTCTGAGACACCGCTCCTTGAAGATGTCCTGGATACTTTGTAGGCTGGTACCCAAGATGGAGCCAACTAAATTTATAACCCTCTGCAGCTTCTTTCGGTCCTGTGTAGTACCCTCCCCACACCAGATGCCAGACAGTGATGCAGCCTGTCAGAATGCTCTCCAAGGTATATTTTTGTAAGTTTGAGTGTTTTTGTTTACATACCAAATCCTTTCAAACTCCTAATGTAGTCGCTGTTTTCTGATGACTCTGCCATAGTTGGATGCATCAGCAAGGGAGGTGAGGCTGAGTACAGGGCTACGGTGGGAAACTTTGTCACATGGTGTGAGCAGAATCATCTGCAGTTTAATGTGAAAAAGACTAAGGAGCTGGTGGTGGACCTGAGGAGGGCTAAGGCACTGGTGACCCCTGTTTCCATCCAAGGGGTCAGTGTGGACATGGTGGAGGATTACAAATACCTGGGAATACGAATGGACAATAAAATGGACTGGTCAAAGAACATTGTGGCTGTCTACAAGAAGGGTCAGAGCTGCCTCTATTTCCTGAGGAGATGGAGGTCCTTTAACATTTGCTGGACGATGCTGAGGATGTTCTATGAGTCTGTGGTGGCCAGTGCTATCATGTTTGCTGTTGTGTGCTGGGGCAGCAGGCTGAGGGTAGCAGACACCAACAGAATCAGCAAACTCATACGTAAGGCCAGTGATGTTGTTGGGGTGGAACTGGACTCTCTGACGCTGGTGTCTGAAAAGAGGATGCTGTCCAAGTTGCATGCCATCTTGGACAATGTCTCCCATCCACTCCATAATGTACTGGTTAGGCACAGGAGTACATTCAGCCAGAGACTCATTGCACTGAGATGTAACACTGAGTGTCAGAGGAAATCATTCCTACCTGTGGCCATCAAACTTTACAACTCCTCCCTCGGAGTGTCAGACACCCTGAGCCAATAGGCTGGTCCTGGACTTATCTCCACTTGGCATGATTAACTTATTATTATTTAATTGTTTATGGTTTTATATTGCTATATTTCTTCACTATTCTTGGTTGGTGTGACTGTAACGAAACCCAATTTCCCTCGAGATCAATAAAGTATGTCTGTCTGTGTGTTTTGCCTTCTTTATGACTGCATCGATATATTGGATCCAGGAAAGATCCTCAGAGATCTTGACACCCAGGAACTTGAAGCTGCGCACTCTTTCCACTTCTGATCTCTCTATGAGGATTGGTATGTGTTCCTTTGTCTTGCCCTTCCGGAATTCCACAATCAACTCCCAGTCGGTTCAGATTGGCAAAAATATCTCCTCCACAATCTCTATCAGTGCAGAAATGCGTACTCAGCCTCCTGCTCTACTCACTTTACACCTAAGACTGTGTGGCTAAGTGCAGCTCCAACACCACATTCAAGTTTGCTGCTGACAGTGCTGTTGTGGGCCGTATCAAATGGGGGTGATGAAGGAGATCGAAAATTTGGCTGAGTGTTGTCATAACAACAACCTCTCACTCAATGTCAATAAGACCGAGGAAATAATTGTACACCTCAGGAGAGGGAAACCTCGGGTCCTTGAGCCAGCAACCATCGGAAAATCAGAGGTGGAGAGGGTCGGTAATTTTAAATTCCTGGGTGTCCTGGATCCCTCGTAGAAATGTTATAAAGCACGATAGCACCTTTACTTCCTCAGGAGTCTGCAGAGATTTGGCATGTCTTCAAAAACCTTGGCAAATTTAGACGTGTGGTGGAAAGTGAGCCAACTGGCTGCATTACAGACTGGTATGGGAACACCAATGCCTTTGAGTTGGAAAATCCTACAAAAGGTTGTGGATTCGGCCCAGTACATCACGGATAAAATCCTCCCAACCACTGAGCACTTCTACATGAAACATTACTGCAGAAAATCAACATCCGTCATCAAACTTCCTCACCACCCAAGCTGCCGTCGGGTAGGAGGTCCAAGAGCCTCAGGACTCGCACCACCAGGTTCAAGAACAGCAACTACCCCTCAACCATCAGGCTCTTCAACAAAGGGGATACCTACACTCATTTAAGGACAATTTTATCCTGTTATTTCATACTTGTTACTATTGCTGTTTATTTATTATCTGCCTTTGCACAGTTTGTTTACAGTTTACAGCTCCTGACGTTTACAAATCCTGTTTACAATTACTGTTCTACAGATTTGCCCACAGAAAAAGAATCTGAGGGTTGTACGTGGTGAAATTATGTTCTCTGATAATGAATTTTACTTTGGACTCTAGCTCACTTTCAAGGATTCTTCATCTCATATTTTTGTTATTTCTTGCTTAATTATTTATTATTATTGTTTCTTTTTATACTTGCACAGTTTGTGGTCTCTTGCACGCTGGTTGAACACCCAAGTTGAATTGAATTGACGTGCCTTTCATTGATTCTATTATGGGGTTATTGAGCATGCCCACAAGAAAATGAATTTCTGGGTTGTATGTGGTGACATATGTGTATTTTGATAGTAAAATCTACTTTGAACTTTGAATCAATGAAAAACTACACACAAAGACTGAACAACCAACCAATGTGCAAAGAAGACGAATTGTACAAATACCAAAAAAAAACCCAAGTAATAACAGATAAGTAAATAAGTAACACTGAGAACATGAGTTGTAGAGTCCTTGAAATAAACTTTGCTTCCAGATTAGGAAACTGTGAATTTAATAGGTGTTGTTGTTCAGTGTGGACTCAGTGGGGTCGAAGGGCGTGTTCCCATGCCATTTGTCTCTATGACGACGACCCTTAATAGAAAAGCAAATACCCGGAAATCTAGAATCAAAAACAGAAAATGCTGGAAACGCTCAGCGGGTCAGGCAATGTGTGGAAAGTGAACCAGAGTTAAAGTTTCAAGATGAAGGAAAATGAAGGGTCCTCGCATTGAAATATTGGTTGTTCCTCTGTCCATAGATAATTTTTGTGCTTTCTGCTTCATTTTTAGAGTTTCCTTGATGTCCTGGCCAAAATCAACACCACTAAAAAAAAAACAATTTTATCTTTACTCAAGCCTGTTTTTAAGACTTGCCTGTACTAAAATAGGCTCTGATATTTCTGTATGATATTAATGACATTTCAACAGTTGTCATTTGGTTTTAAAACTCCTAAACGTGCCAAGTTAGTGAAATGTAAGATGTAAGTGTATATTCATTCAATTCAATTTTTTTTTGCAACAAGCAGTTTGTGGGGATAGATTGTTTGAGCTTGTCTCTTGAAATAATTTGGTGTTTGCAAGAGGGATGAACACATGTTGTTGAAGTTCCCGTTGAGGGGGAGAAAAAGGGGAAAAGATTTGTTATAAAGGACTTTTAGCTATCTCACCATGTTTTTTTCAACTAGGGAAGTACTTTTTGAGGTTTAGTTAATAAAGAGGCAACAAATTTTGTGCATGGGAGGTGAAATTTAGATGCAGGGAATTTTTGTTGGTGAGGCCATACCTGAGGACTGGGCACTGGTTTGATCCCACTACCCAAAACAGGATATAGTAACTTCAGATTTAGAGTCATTCTGAAAGTGTTTCATTGAGTTAGTTCCTTGGACGACAGGAATGCCCCATCAAGATGGTTCGGTCTGTATTCTTTGGGGGTGAGGAGGATCTTAATGAAACATCTTAAGATGTTAAGGGGGAAAGGCAGGGGAGATGTCAAGTTGTTCTCCGTAGTTGGAGAGTCTTGACGAGTTATACGAAATTATGAGGTGTTATAGATAGGGGTGAACGCAAGTTTTCCACTGAGGTTGGGTGAAAGTACAACTGGAGGTCATGGGTTAAGGGTGAAAGGTGAAGTGTTTAAGGGGAACATGAGGGGAAACCTCTTCACTCGGAGTGTGGAATGAGATGCCAGTGCAATATGGTCTGGGTGCAGGGTGATGGGACTAGGCAGTTCAAATGGTCCAGCATGGACTAGATGGGCCAAAGAGCATGTTTCTGTGTTATCACATAGCTTCAAGTTAAGTAACCAGCCTTTGAAACTGAAGTATATAGAAATTTCTTAGGGGTTTATGGATCTCCAGAATTCATTATTCCAATGAACTGTGGAGGCTGGCTCTTGTGAAGGGTTTCGTCCCGAAACATCAACTGTACTTTATTTTCCATAGATGCTGCCTGACCTGCTGAGTTCCTCCAGCATTTTTGTGCGTTGCTCGGATTTCCAGCATTTGCAGATTTTCTCTTGTTTGAGGCTAGCTCTTGGCGGCTAGTCAAACAGAAGTTAGATACATTTTTTTTTCAATATTGGGAGATTAAAGTCTCTGGGTGACTGACATGGGGAGTGAGTTGAGGCCTGTACTGAATGACAGGGCAGGCTTCAGGAGTTAGGAAGCCAACATCTGGCTCTTGTTTCTGGTGTGTTTATAGAAAACTCCCACACAGCATTGCGATTCTAAGACAATACCCTGTACCCTTATCATCGATGTTGATTGTCCAAGTCAGTTTTCACATAGTCTTCAAAACAGGAACTTTTCCATGGAGAATCACTAGTTTCTTTTTCATCCAAAATATGCATTATGGGAATTATAACATTCCTGCATTCCGGTCCCAGATTTTTATGTGCTTTGGTCACCAAAGTGGAATTTAAACTCCCAATTTCCTAATCTGGAAGCAAAGGTTACTTCAAGGACTTTACAATTCCTGTTCTTAGCATCATTTATTTACTTATCTGTTATTACTTTTTTTGGTATTTGTAGTTTGTCTTTGCACATTGGTTGTTTGTTCAGTCTCTGTGTATAGTTTTTCATTGATTCAAAGTGCAAAGTAATTTTTAAAAATCTAAATACATGTATGTCACTATATACAACCCCGAGTGTCATTTTCTTCTGTGCATACTCAATAAATCCATAATAGAATAATAACCATAATAGAATCAATTAAAGATTGCACCAACTTGGGGATTCTACCAGTGTGTAAAAGACAAACTGTGCAAATACAAAAAAAAAATTGAATAAATAGGCAATAAAATATCGAGAACATGAGATGAAGAGTCCTTGAAAGTGAGCCCTTTGGTTGAGGGAACAATTCAGTGATGGGGCAAATGAAGTTGAGTGAAGTTATTCCCTTTGGTTCAGGTAATAACTGTTCCTGAACATGGTGGTGTGAGTCCTGACGCTCCTGTACCACCTTCCTGATGGCAGCAGCCAGAAGAGAGCATGGCCTAGGTGATAGGGTACCTGATGTTGGTTGCTGCCTTTCTGAGACAAAGCACTGTGTAGGTGTGCTCTATGGCGGGGAGGGCTTTAGCTGTGCTGGACTGGGCCGTATCCATTATTTTCTAAGGGATTTTCCATTCAAAGCATTGTTTTTTCCATAACAGACTGTGATGCAGCCAGTCAATATACATCTATAGAAGTTTGTCAAAGTTTTAGGTGTCATACCAAGTATAGGAGCAAAGAGGTCCTTCTGCAGTTGTACAGGGCCCTGGTGAGACCACACCTGGAGTATTGTGTTCAGTTTTGGTCACCAATTTTGATGAAGGACATTCTTGCTATTGAGGGAGTGCAACGTAGGTTCACGAGGTTGATTCCCGGGATGGCGGGACTGTCATATGTTGAAAGATTGGAGCAACTGGGCTTGTATACACTGGAATTTAGAAGGATGAGAGGGGATCTGATTGAAACACATAAGATTATTAAGGGATTGGACAAGCTAGAGGCAGGAAACATGTTCCCGATGTTGGGGGAGTCCAGAGCCACAGTTTAAGAATAAGGGGTAGGCCATTTAGAATGGAGTTGAGGAAAAAGTTTTTCACCCAGAGAGTTGTGGATCTATGGAATGCTCTGCCTCAGAAGGCAGTGGAGGCCAATTCTCTGGATGCTTTCAAGAGTTAGATAGAGCTCTTAAAGATAGTGGAGTCAAGGGATATGGGGAGAAGGCAGGAACGGGGTACTGATTGTGGATGATCAGCCACAATCACATTGAATTGCGGTGCTGGCTTGAAGGGCTGAATGACCTATCATGCACCTATTGTCTATTGTCTATCTTTGCAGACTCCTAAGGAAGTAGAGGCACTGCCCTGCTTTCTTCGTAATTTCACTTATGGGCTGAGCCCGGTACAGGTCCTCCGAAATGGTAACACCAAGGAATTTAAAGTTGCTGACCCTCTCCACCTCTGATCCTCTGATGAAGGCTGTCTCGTGGACCTCTGGTTTCCTCTTCCTAAAGTCAATAATCAGCTCCTTGGTCTTGCTGACGTTGAGTGAGAGGTTGTCGTTGTGGCACCACTCAGCCAGATTTTCAATCTCCCTCCTATATGCTGATTTGCCACCTATGATATGGCCTACGACAGTAGCGTCATTAGTAGACTTGGATTTGGCATTGGAGCTGTGCTCCGCCACACAGTCACAGGCGTAAAGTGAGCAGAGCAGGGGGCAAAGCACACAGCCCTGTGGTGCTCCTGTGTTGATGGAGATCGTGGAGGGGAAGTTGGTGCCAGTCTGAACTGACTGGGGCCTGCAAATGAGGAAATCAAGGATTCAGTTGTGAGGGCCAAGGTTGTGAAACTTACTGACTGGTTTTGAGGAGTTGACGGTACTGAATGCTGAGCCATAATTGATGAAGAGCATCCGGATGTATGGATCTTCACTGTCCAGATGTTCCAGGGGTTGAGTGAAGAGCCAATGAGGTGGCACGTATGGCAGACCTGTGCACTGGTAGACAAACTTGAGCAGATCTACGTTGCTTCTCAGGCAGGAATTGAGACGTTTCATCACCAAATTCTCAAAGCACTTCATCAGTGTGGATGTAAGTGTTACTGGAGCACAGTTACCACCTTCTTCTGGGGCACCGGTATGTGAAATCTGCTTGAAGCCGTTGGGTACCTCAGACCGCTGAAGTGAAACATTAAAGATCTCAGTGAACACTCCAGGCATTTGATCAGCACAGGTCTTTATCACTTGACCGTGCATCCCTTTCGGGCTGGACACTTTACGTGTGTTCACCCTCCTGAAGGCTGCTCGCACGTCGTCCTCTGAAACTGAAATCACAGAATTCTATCGCATTCCTTTGTTCCACTGTGAATACCTGTAAGAAAATGAATCTCAGGGTAGTATATGCTGATGTATATGTACTTTGATAATCAACTTACTTTGCAGTTTGAAAGATTTTATTGAGTGAGCTAGGCCTCTTTTCTTTTTCTAGTTGTTTCCTCCCTATTTTCGTTCGCCTCCTCTCTAAGCTTTTTTATCTTACCAATGAGGCATACCCACTGTGAGCAAGTACCTGCCACATGCTGGGCATCTCAGTTTCCTTCTGGCTCCGAGTTATCCATTCCACACCCCCCCCCCCCCCACCATTTGGGTACCGTCCTTCCAACCGCTTCAAATATGCTCTTGCCTCACCACCTCGAACGCATTTTTTCCTCTATTGTAATGGCTGCTTTATATTTTTTTATTTTCGTATATTTTTGTTTCCTGGGTGACAGTTTCTCGCTCACGTTGGAACAAGTTGAGCTTCTGAGTCTCTGAAGGGAATCTAGGCCACCCTGTGATCCAAAACTGCCACAACCATGTATTCTGTGCCACGCGATTATATGTGTATTGTGGTAACTAGTCACATGAATGGAGGGTGTGGTAAAGGCGAAGGGAGTAAGCTTCATATCCCTGCTTAATTTGTGGCAGCTTGTGACCAGCAGAGGTCATAGCCAAAGGGTGGTGAATTTGTGGAATTTGTTGCCACGTGCAGCTGTGGTGGCCAGGTCACTGGGCAGAGATTGATAGGTTCTTGATTGGACATGACATCAAAGGTTACGCGGAGAAAGCCAGGAACTGGGGTTGAGGAGGAGACAGAGAAAAAGGATCAGCCATGATTGAATGGCGGTGCAAACTCGATGGGCCGGGCGGCCTAGTTCTGCTCCTATATCTTATGGTCTTGTATCTGACTGGTTAATATCACTCAATACCGTTTAATGTCGCCTCAAGATTCCATGTTTGCTAATTGCTAATAAAGGATTGGACTCTGGAACAATCATTTCATTGGAGCTGAGGGTGAGTCACGCAAGCATAGCCGCTACAAAAACCTCAAATTTGACTTTCCCATATTCCTTTGCACTATTGATTAACAAAATCTATTAATCTCCAATTTATAATTAACATTCAATCATGCACCAGCTGTCATTTGTCCAGGTTTGTTTTTTTCATCTTGCAATGCTTCTTAATTTCTGAATGGCCTGGCTATAGTTTTTACTTTGGTTCCCCGTCCCACAAAAATAATTTCACTCCATCGATTACACTGAACGTCAACAGAACTTTGATCTAATTAACACCCCCCACCCCATCTTTCTAAATTACAAGGATGACAACTCCTGTTTTGTATAATCTCTCTTTCTAATTTAACGCTTGGAATCCAGGTGGCATTTTGGTAAGTTTGTAGTGCTCTCCCTCCACAGCCACTCTATCTCACCTAAGGTGTAGTGCCCAGAACATCTTTCATTATTTCAGTTGTGGTCTAACCATGCCTATGACATAAGATCTCCTAACTTTGCACAAAGGCCAGCATTCCATTATGAACATGTGGTTGTCAGTCTCTTCACACAGATGTTACCTGACCTGCCGAATATATTTTCAGTTTTATGTTAACATTTATGATTATTTTTGATACCTGAACATTTTACTGGTGTGTCGAGTCTATTTCCAGCTATCTGTCGTTTACAGTTTATATTTTTAAAAACCCGTTTTTTTTAATCTCAGGTGTGGCTTGCTTGGTGGCATCCATCAATAGGTCAGCCGGTTGCAGGTTTAAGACAAGCTCTGGAATGTAAAGTCAAACAGAATCAGGGCAGTGCTGAGGGAGTATTGTGCTATTAAAGGCGCTCTTCTCCCCCCTCCCCATTCTTCATTGTTGAGGATAAAAAGAAAAACACAGGCCTTGAAATGTTCAGCTGAATGAAAAGCATACCACAGCATGACATTGATAAAGAGCAGGGGAGATGTCCCCGATATCTGTGTACATGAAGAAGTCTGCAGATGCTGGAGATCCAGAACACACACTCGCACTCTATAGAAATGAGTAAACAGTCGATGCTTCGGGCCGAGATCCTTCGTCAGGGCTGAGAGGGAGGGGAGGGAGGGGAAGGAGGCTAGCTGGAAGGTGATAGGTGAAGCCAGGTGGGTGGGAAAGGTCAAGGGCTGCAGAGGAAGGAATCTGATAGGAGAAGAGAGTAGAACACAGGAGAAAAGGAAGGAGGAGGGGATCCAGGGCAGGTGAGAAGAGGTGAAAGGACAGAGTGGGGAATAAAGGAAGGTGGGGTGGAATTGTTTACCGGAAGGAGAAATTGATATTCGTGTCCTTCCCCTTCGCCTATGGTCCATTCTCCTCATCTATCAAATTCTTTCATCTCCAGCCCTTGACCTTTCATTCCCTCCTGGTTTCACCTATCACCCTCTGGCTACCCTCCTTCCCTCCCCCCCCCCCCAACTCTTTATTCTGGCATCTTCCCCCTTCCTTCTCAGTCCTGAAGACGGGTCTGGTCCCGAAATGTCGACTGTTTACTCTTTCTCCATAGATGCTGCCTGACCCGCTGAGTTCCTCCAGCATTTTGTGTGTGGTACTTGGGTAATGTCATGATAACAGATGCAGGACTAACTTGTCCATAATTCCTTTGCCCTTCTCGTTCCGCTTTCTTGACTAGTGGAAAGCTAGATGCAATTTTCCAGCTGAGAGGAATACTTCTGTAAGCTACAACATGCTCACTTACTTTAACTGGTGTATAAACCGTATGTTCCAGGGGATTTGTATCATTTTCTTCTTTATTGCACTTAGAGAGCTGTGCAGAAGTCCTAGGTTTTTTAGATGGTTTCAGACGATATACTCCACAGAGCCCGGATCTCAACATTGTCGAGGCTCTCTAGGATTACCTGGAAGAGACAGAAGCAAACGAGACAGCCGAAGTCTGCAGAAGAACTGTGGCAAGTTCTCCGAGATGCTTGGAACAACCTACCAGTCAATTTTCTTATAAAACTGCACGACAGGGTACCTAAGAGAATTGATGCAGTTTTAAAGGCCAAGGGTGGTCACACCAAATATTGTGTTGATTCAGTTCCTTTGACTGTTTACTGCTCTTTTATAGTATCTTATTTTAATAGTTAGAAACTTCTCATTTCATTATTTTTGAAAGCATTTTCACTTCACAGAATCTTTTTTTTACCTGTGCCTAAGACTTTTGCACAGTGCTATATGTTGCTGGAGTGTATTTTGGAGACCAGGATGTCGAGGATATACTACTGTAAGTACTATTGGTCGGGATTGACCATGGATGTTGCATCCCAGCTGTCTACATGATACACAAGCCAATACGCAAACCAGGGCAGTACGATATGGAGAGCAAGCTTTGCCCGTGTAGCAGCCTCCCCTTCTCCATGCAGCTGAAGAACCCAAAGGAACGGCAGAGACCGATGCAGTTTGGCACCGGTGCCAGTTAACACTGAATTCAACCTAGGACTGCCTAAGGGACTCCAGATCCGGAATTTTCCTCGGGTTTTACTCCCGAAGTCTTCATCGTGAGTGGGTGTAGCCGCAAGGCAGCGGAGGTTTGAGATCAGAGTTTTCCTTCTGGATGAGCTGTCAACCATGGCTGACGAGCCCCGTCTGCCCCAAGCGACTGGTTTTCAGGCACCAGCAGCCCGCCTTTGCCCCTTCTCCTGCCAGTAGAAACGGTTCCACATGGCTTGGTAGCTAAGCCACACATGAAGGCCAGGAGCTGGGCTTGGCTGTCGGGGGCTATTTCAATGGATTCAAAGTACATGTAAGTTATACAACCAAGGTTATTCTGCCTACAGACAGCCACAAAGTAAGAATGCGCAGAGAAAGAGAGAGGGGAAAAAACACAAATCATGCAAGTAACAGAAGCAAGCAACAGCATTCAGACCCAGATTCAAGTTTATTATCATGTGTCATGAAATTTGTTAACTTACAACGCAATACATAATAAATTAATTGTAGTACGTATATATGCATATTAGATAGATTAAAAATAGTGCAAAAGAAGAAATTATATTATTAAAGAAGTGAGGTAGTGTTCATGGGCTCAATGTCCATTTGAGGAATCTGGTTCTGAACCAAACTGAGTCTGTAGGCCTGAGTCCAAGGGCAGCTGGAGTAGGCCCAAAGCCTCAGTCTCAGTACACCATATAGCAGGGCAAATCACCGGCAAGATTGCAGACGCGAAGCGTGTACTAGCCAGAGCAGCCGGCTTAGGAGACGCATACAATGAGGAGCATTTAAAAGATAGTGGGAGCTTATCCCCACTGCCACTTCTGACTATAACAAGAAGTTCCTGTAAGGAACCTGTAAATACTGTACAGAGCAAATGTAAATACAGATCTTAAGTAATTATTCAGAATGTTCACCACTTCCATATTTTAAGATGGACTTCAACTCTGCAAAATGAAGATTACCCATTAATACCTCCAGACCAGCTTTTGCCTGCGTGACCTCCTTCATGCCACCATTGATGTCCTTGTCTTCAGCTGTTTGTGAACTCCGAAATCCTCCAGCCTCCTCTGTGTGTCAAGTCTATTGTAATTATTTGCTTGTGAGAGCACAATGTCATTTTTAACTCCGTGTTATTGCTGTGGCAGTGAACAGTCGACGTTTCAGGCCGAGACCCAGTTGATGTTTCGGGCTGAGAGCCTTCATGGTCTCGACCTGAAACGCCGACTGTTTACTCTTTTCCACAGATGCTGCCTGGCCTGCTGAGTTCCTCCGGCATTTTGTGTGCGTTGCTTGGACTTCCAGCATCTGCAGAATTTTCTCTTGTTTATGACTTGGCTAAATATTTTCAACATAGGCCAAGAGTCAAGGGTACACCTCATTCTGAGGCAATCTCCTGGCTTCTATTTATAAAGTTTTTTTTCCCCTTCCCTGTTGGTATTCCAAATTCCGGAATTGACCCTTAGGTTTTCAATCTTCCCTCTTTTATATAGTTCCACTTAGAGAGCTGTTGTAGCAATTGGTATAACTTGTGTGCTGTCAAACTGGGCCGCACAGTAGCCTAGTGGGTAGCACAACAGTTCACAGGTTGCAACCCGGGTTCAATTCCTGCTGCTGCCTGTAGG
Source organism: Hypanus sabinus (assembly GCF_030144855.1). Lineage (NCBI taxonomy): Eukaryota > Metazoa > Chordata > Chondrichthyes > Myliobatiformes > Dasyatidae > Hypanus > Hypanus sabinus. The sequence goes on along the minus strand of NC_082729.1, from coordinate 15,095,287 downwards.
GTGTCTCCCTGTGACCATGTGGGTTTCCTCTGGTTGTTAAAGTTTCTTCCCACAGTCCAAACCATACTGGTTGGTCAGTTAATTAGTCATTGTATAAATTGCCCCATGACTAGTCTAGGTTTATATTGGGAGATCTGGGCCTCGAAGGGCCTGTATCGGTGGGTCCACGGTAGCACAGTGGTTAGCACAACATTTTACAGTACAGATGACCCGGGTTCAATTCCTGCCACTGTTTTGGGTGGTGTGGCTCGAAGGGCCCATTCCACGCTGTATCTCAATAAAACAATAATAATAAATAAAAATCAAAACTGCTAATTGGACAGTATACTCCTCTGTGGTCATGTTATACTAAAACCTTAGCTGTGGTATGATTTAATATTTTGAGGGAAGGCACGAGTCAGGCTGCTATCTGGGTCCGGGTCTTATCTCTGGAGCTGACATTGTCCTTGGGCCACAAGATATTCTGAAGATGCTGGAAATCTCGAGCAAATCACGCAAAATGATGAGTGACACACGAGACCTGAGGAAGGAGGTCAGACTGGTTTCTTTTCCTCCTCCAGAGATGCTGCCGAGTTCCTTCACTATTTCTTTTTATTGAGGCACGAGGCCTTTCTGGCCCTTTGAGCCTGCGCTTTAACCCGAGCCAACCAGCCAGTACGTCTTTGGACCGTGGGAGGGAAACCCACACGGTCACGGGAAGAACGTACAGAATTGTGTATTTTGTGTGTGTTGCTTGCTCCCAGTGACTGTGTAGGTCTCCTCCAGGTGCTTCAGTTTTCTCTCGCATCCCAAAGACGAAAGTAGGTTAATTCACCACTGTAGATTGCCCCTAGAGCGTGGATGAGAGATAGAAACTGGGGGTGCAGGAGTTGAGGGGTGTAAATGTACGCTTCAAAGTTCTAAGTTAGTTTATTATCAAATTCTGTGTAATTTACACAACCTTGACATTTGTCCCCTTATAGGCCGCCACAAAACAAAGGAACCCAAAGAAAAACCATAAAAAAGACCAACACACAACCAATGAACGGGGGGGGGGGGGGGGGAACACATCAAGCAAACAATAAACGCAAGAAGAAGCGTTCTGAACTGAAGTCCACGAGGAGTTTGTCCACAGTTTGTCTCTAGTTTAGGGCAGAGCCGAGTAAACATCGCATAGCAGCCAGCTGAACCGGCCCATCTCTCGCTTCAGGGCCCTAACACCCTGACCTGTTCAATCTGGCCTGGCACCTAAATCGTCGACCAAGCGTAGGTTTCAGCCATTCTGGTATGTTCTAGGGCCTGGACCCCCCTGCCTTAATTTGGGTTGTACCCGATCTTTCCGATTCGGCCTGACACTTAAATCGATTGGATCTCGGGCCTTCCTTGTTCTCGGCGACCGGCCCACTCCCTTGGTTCTGCCACATCGAATTGCCTCCGAGTCCAAAGGGATTTGATAGTCAGCAGGGACTCGATGGGCCAAAAATCCTGTTCCTAAGCTGCATGGCTTGCTAATTGAAAAGCAAGGCTGTCTGTAACCAAAAACAAATACTTGGCTGTGCAGTAATTTATCAAAACCGCCTATGAATACAGTAGTGCTTTGCAGTACCAGCGACCCGGGTTCAATTCCCGCCGCTGCCCGTAAGGAGTTTATACTTTCTCCCCATGACCGTGTGGGTGTCCACTGGTGCCCCAGTTCCCTCCCACAGTCCAAAGACGAACTGTTTGATTGGTTAATTGGTTGTTGTAAATTGCCCTGTGATTAGGCTAGGGTTAAATTGGGGGACCTATTCCACATTGTACCTTTAAAATAATTAAAACTGTACAATTTCAAAAACCAGCTGCAGTTTCATAGACTTTAACCTTTTGCTTACAAAGTCTGCCTGCAGAACGAATCTGTGGTTTCAGGGATTATATTAACATTTTAAAGGGAGGTCCCAAACACGATAAAGATCTGCAGATGCTGGAAATCCAGATCAATTCACACTGCAAATGCTGGAGGAACTCAGCAGGCCAGGCAGCATTTGTCTTAAAAGGAGGGAGCTTCTCCACCGCACGCGTTGCTTTTGTTGGGCAGGAGGAACTTTGGAGTTTCTTTGCACAGCATTCGGGGGCCTGAAAGTACAGCAGCGAGGGAGGGCATTGCGAGGTTTGGGGAGGGATGCTGTCACCTGTTTGCGAGATCGCTGCAAGTTGGGCGCTGCAAGTGAAACAAAGGCGGAGTGGAGTGGGGGGGGGGGGAGGGAGGCTGCCCTCACCCAGGATGCTTTGCGCTCGAGTGTCCCAGTGTAGCGCCATGTTGTAGAGAGAGAGGGCTGAGAGGGGCCGCAATCCGCTGCAATCCGCCCGCTCTGCCGGTGAGTATCCCGACCTGACCCCGCCAGTCGACAGCTCGGACCCCCGCGCACCCGGCCAGCCCGGTATTGCGGGGCGGCGCGGCGCCGGCGAGGCAGAATTTGCGCGGCGACTTTTCCTCCAGCTCCCTTCTCTGCCCAGTATTTTGGGCTCGGGGGCCATTGTTGTAGTGTGTGTGTGTGTGTATATGTAAGTGTGTGTGTACATGTATGTGTGCGGGTGCGTGTGTTGTAGGAGAGGGCTGGAGGGCAAGGGCTTAGCAGCACCGAAAAGAAGGGGGGGGCATATTTATGTTGGGGTGGGTGGGGGAACAGAGGGTAAATTTTAAGGCCCCCGTCCACCTCTTGCACAAAGCCAGATGGTTAAACTTTGATGGAAAAATTGCTTCTTTCAATTATTTCAGGAAACGAATGGGGAAGGAGGGCTGGTTTCAGTGCACGAAATGCTCGAATTGTTCTCTTCAGTACAAAATATTTACTTTTTAAAAAGGCTTGAAATGCAGATTTGATTTTTTTTTAAAAAAAGGGTTGTGAAATGTGTCCTGTGTTTTCAATGTGGAGGTATTGCAGTTACGCAAAAACAACAAAAGTATTCCCCTGGAAAAATAATTAATGTTGCCACCTCGTGCATTCTTCGGAGAAATAATATTTTTTCTTTTTTTGGATAGGGTATTCAGTTGCTGGGGAATTTTTGTAGAAAGTCTGCTAATAAAGAGAGGGAAGATTGTTACAAATCCGATTTTTATTTCAAACTGGGCTGAAATATTAATGATTAAAAAGAAACTGTGCCCAGAATCAGCAGGATTCTGTATTTCAACATGAAAATTGGGTCTGGGTTTGCTTTAAGTTTAGATATTGTGATTTCCCCCCCCCCCCCCAACTCATGCTGTGTACTGGTGTAGGCCTTAATAAGGAAAGTTGTATGCCTTATGCATATACCCCCAACTGTAGCTGTTTCAGAAGCTTGTTTTTTGCTTTGGAAGTCAATGTAATTTTTTTACTCTCTTGCATGGTTTTATAATATGTACATTTTGCATCAATTAATTTTTTTTTGCTTCAAACAATGTTGAATCTTGTTTCTTCCAAGTGCTTTAGATTCAGCTGAAGGTAATGCTCGTTCTTCACAAACACATTGTTTGAACAAAAAAAATGTCTACTGAGCAACCTAGCTTCATTGTAGTTGTACAGAACAAATATTTGATTGGAACAAGTAAGATGCGAAAAGATCACTGAAATGCATGTGCCCACAGCCTGTTAAAATTTATTTATTGTTGTTGGATGCATTTTCTCCTCTTAACGTGTAAAAACAGCACAGTGGATTGGGCTTTGAATTAAGAGTCAGGGAAGCTTGCATTGAACGGCAAGACAATTTTAGAAAGTGTTTTGATAATGTGGAAAACAAGGATGTTGGGCAGAAGTTGCTAGCTCAGTGTTCAGTTATTTAATACATAAATTTTACATTCAGTGGATATAGTAACATCAGGAAGGCTTGGAATTCCTCATAAGACCAGAATATCCCCACCCAGTACCTTTAATACACACTCTGCATGTTTTCAAAGCTTGGGCCCACTTCTTTGTTGATGCAGCACCAAAGCACACATGGGGGGGGGGGGGGTTAAATGCTCCTTGCTTGTCAAGTAATATTGCTGTATTTTCAAATAGTGCAAACTAAAGCAAGGATATATAAAAATTACCAGTTTAGCACATCAAAGGTGAAATAACATGTTCCTTGTAATTGAAATAGATTAAATATATACCTTTTTTTTTCCTGGCCTGTGCCCCTGAGTTTGTCCATTGTTGATTGATTTTCTGCATTGAGAAACACATGGTGTGTTGGGGATTCACGTGCTCTTCAAACCACGCTTCAGTAAACTATTCCCCTTCGGTGCTGACTTACACTTGTTTAAATCAGGTAATGGGCTGTTACGTTGAAGTATTGCCTTCTGGGAAGGGGGGTGGGGCAAACAGTAAAGGCCTTTCGGCCCACAGTGTTGCGCCAAACCAGCTGAAAAGTAAATTGTTTAAAGAAACTCAAAAACTACCACAGCTGTCTACACAGTGTCTGTATCCTTCCATCTTCATATTCGTGTGCCAATGTAAATGTCTTGGAAAAGCCTCTCCTGTATTTGCCTCTACCACCAACCACAGAAAAAAAGTACAGCACAAACAGAACCTTTGGCCTATCTAGCCAGTACTGCGCAGGCTTTTCATTTCAGAACATTGTACAGGCCCTTCGGCCCACAATGCTGAGCCAGTTAATTTTTAAAAAATCCAAAAAAAGAGCCTTCCTACCCGCTATAAGTCCCTATTCCTCCAACTTCCTTACGTCCATGTGCTTATCCAAACGTCTCTTAAAAGCCTCTGTATTTGCCTCTAACACCATATCTTAGAAAAGTACAGCACAGAAACTAGCCCTTCGGCCCATCTAACCTGTGCTGAGCCAGCTTAACAATTTCAACAGCAGGTCAAAGGCAGCACATGGGGAGCCATCAAACCACTTTTTTAGTGAGAGCAAAGACTGAGTTCTTTAATTTTTTACTGAAAGCAGAATGTTGCACTGGAGATGTTTGTGTAAAGTTGTGTTTTATCCTTTTCTCTTTTTTTCAGGACTAGGTGGGATGGTTGTTCCCTGTGTTTTTAAGGTATGAATGAAGTGCTCTGGCAGGACACCCTCCCCCAGCAGCAGTACCAGCCGCCACCGCCGTCGCCTCAGGACAGTCTCGGTAACAGCGTCGTTCACAACATGCCCGTGGTGCTAACTGGACCCTCCTCCGCCGGCCCCCAGCAGCAGCAGCAGCAGCAGCACGCCGCCTCACAGGCGCTCGCCGCCGCTTCAGTCTCCGCGCAAGGCCCTGGCTCGATGGGGCCCCCCGTGCCGGTGGTGGTGCCGGCCCTGGCGCTGGCCGCGGGCCGCTCGCAGGACGATGCCATGGTGGATTACTTCTTCCAGCGGCAGCCCGGGGAGCACCTGGGAGGAGGCGGAGGCAGTGGAGTTGCAGGGGGCGGTGGTAGTGGCGGGGGCGGAGGAGGTGGCGGCGGTGGCTACAACGGCAAGCACCGCTGGCCGACAGGCGACAGCATCCATGTTGAACATCACCAGGTCAGTGACATTTTCCATAGATCATCTTTAGTAATACTCTGCTGGAGCTTTAAGCCTCGATCTCTTTACAGTCCCAAGTCCTGTATAGAGTCTGGCTCAATTGTTGAATGAAGCTAAAGCAGTAAGTTTCAATCATAATCCAGATCTGCATTATTTTCAGTGTAGATACAGACCAGTCCTGATGAGGGGTCTTGGCCCTGAACACTTCTCTGTAGCTGCAGCCTGGCCTACTAAGTTCCTCCAGCACTTGTGGTGTGTTGCCTGGATTTCCAGCATCTGCTGATTTTTTTCTCCAAGTTTAAGTTGGTTCCCTTTGCTCCTTATCAAACTGTCAGTATATCCTATGCTCTTCTGTTGGACACCTTTGCTTGGAGTGCACACTAGCTGCACCGTGCAGTGAGTTCCAAATCCTTTGGGGGTGTGAAGGATCTCTTAAATAATCCTGCTAAATATAATGGTAGCTGCCCTACATCTCCTTCCTTTGAGGAAATGAAAAGAGTTTCTCCATTTCCTATTGTAAATGTAAACTTGTTACTCATACCACTCAGCTTTATTTTGAGCCTGGCTTGCCTTTCTACTGCATGCAGTTCTGATGAAATCTCTGATACCCCGAACCATCTCCAATGCCTCATTTTCTTTTTAATAATATGGTGACCAGACCTGTGGGCAGTGTCCACACGAGAGGTCTCGAGCAACAGCAGAGAGAGAGAGAAAAAAAAAGTTTATAATTTCTAACAACAGAAACAAAAGTTTATATTATACTTTATTGAATCAAGATATTTTGATACAGTACTAAGTAAATGCATCTTTCTTCATGACAATTTTTCAGGAAGGTGTTAATTGAGGATTCGTTTGGAAATTTAAAACCAACTGAAATTTTGGGAAGTTCAGTGTTCATGCCAAAATTTGCCCTTAATTGCTATGAAAGCAGATTATCTGGTCACCTGTCTTTTTTTTTGATTTGATCTTGTCTGTGAATTGCAGTTGTCTACCTAATGATGCAGAAACTAGGAAAAACAGTTCATTGTAAATGCTTTCAAAGGTTCCAAGTCATAGATCACACTCAGTAAAGACACAGCAACAGTTTTTGGTGGGTGTGTCACTGAAATGTTCCTGTCTTTACAAATTCTCTCGGCAAGTTTTGCACCCGGATTCGCTGGATATAATGCAGAATTAAAATAATAGCTTTTTTAAAACTTTTTAAAAAAAGTCTTCTCCCATTGCCTCAAGACTCCAGGCACAAAGGCTGAAGTAGCATAGGCCAACCGCTACCTTTTCACCAATATTAATAATTGGTAATACATACTTGGCATTGCCCTCTAGTCAAGAGCAATTAAAAAAAAATCAAGTCTGAGCACACCGGGGTTAATTTGGACTGTCCCTCAAGTACCAACCTAATTAAATGTAGATCTGTTGGTCACTCGTGGTCGGTGGCATTTTGGTTTGCATGTCTTTAACCTAGCTGGCAGCAGGGGACACTTTTTTTCCCCCCTCCTGTATATAGAATTGCAAAAATTGCATTTCACTTTGGGTAAGGTCAATAGTACTGTTAAGAATGCATAAAACTAACTTGTAATTCTCAAACAGTAATGCACAGCTTTTGATCTTTGTGCACCTATTTAATTTTCGAATACAGTTCTCTGTATCTTCCCTGCATGTGGTCCTGTTCGTCAGAAACATTGAGTCCAGAACAGACCACTTAATTTGCACGTCTGTTTTAATACGAATTTCATAGTCTGTAATTGAGCAGGAAACTTTCAGTGGATGGGAAGCAAATCTGTTCTACGTCCCGCAAAAAGGCCACTTTCAGGATTCATTTCAACTGTGGAAGCACAACTAATTTTATTGGAGTGAGTAGCCTCTTACCAGCGGCTTTGAAGATGGTTGCAGGAAGGAATAAAATAATAACATCGCATGAAGGCTAACTTGATTTCTTTTTGTTTTAAGCACCTTGTGCTGGGACATTTGGAAGGGATATTTGTTCAAAGCCTCTGTGGTTAAAACAATGCAATGTAGAAACATGCCCCTTTGGCACCCCGAATCTGCACAGTGTGGGGCAGATAGGATGGCTTGTGGGAAGAGAAATGGAGTTAAGTGTTTCAGATATACTTGGTTTATTAACAGCAGTCCTGAATTACAATGAATAATGATGTTGGACAATGGTTAAGACACAGCAACACACACAGAATTTTGGAGGAACTCAGTAGGTCAGGCAGCATCTATGGAGAGGAATCAACAGTTGACATTTCAGGCCAAGACCCTTCTTCAGGACTGATGAAGGATCTTGGCCCGAAACGTCGGCTCTTTATTCGTCTCCATAGGTGCAGCCTGACATGCCGAGTTTCTCTAGCATTTTGTGTGCGTTGCTCTAGATTTTTAGTATCTGCGGACTTTCTTTTGTAAACGAATGCAACAGTTTTGTTCCACCCAGATGCACGTTCCTGTAATCTATGGGCTACTTTACTATGATGAACTTTCTCAGGTTTATTGCCTCGGTGACCATTATGAAATGGTTAGAGCAAAGAGACAAGGAATCTGATCCAAATTTGATAGTTGTGGATATAGTCTCAGCAATTAATGAGGGATTGTACTCAGAGTATTTTTAAAGAACATTCATGCTTAGCTCTGATCTTATCAAGCACAGGTCAGAAATTAAACTGAATCCTTCTGTATTTTGGAACTGTAAAGTTGCTGCCTTTGCCAATTAGTTTGGGGAGTTTGTAATTTTTACTTGTATATTCCTTGAACAAAAACAACCCCAGCATGGGGAGCTGAAGAAATCTAGAAGCTGGGCTTTGCCTATCTCAGTAAATCAGGCTGTATGTGTAATCAATGAGAAAGATCTGCATTTGCTTTGATTTGTGGTGATAGCATGGGGTGGGGGAAAGAGAAAGCAGCTTGGAATTCTAGAGGAAGGATAGGGCTTCACTGTCTCTTATCTGACAACTCTCTAAATTTATCTATATCCTCTTGTCTGCTTGGGGAAGGTATTGTGAGGCTGCTGGTCCTCTTGGGACCAGAAAGAGCAGGTGCTGATGCTTTCATAAGGAGCGAGGGGTTGAGCAAAAATGTAATTACTAACACACATACTGTCTTTTTGTAAATTTTGTCTGCAGATTCTTTTGGTATAAACCTTGCTTAATTGTTTTCAACTTGTTGGTAAGTTAGTGATTATGGATCCTGATTTATAGAGTTGATGCAGCCAAGATAAGCAATTTAGTACAGAATATTCCGGAACACTTCCAAGAAATTGGCAACAGCAAGTTGACATTGCAGTGTTGTACAATTAACCATTGTAAACACGAATTGGAAAGAATACTTCTAAATACTTTTGGTAAATCAGCATGTTTAAGGTTGCATTTAGAATGAAAGTACATGTGAGTTGGCTCACCTTTAAGTCCTGATGCAACAAATGGTTTTTGAAAGTAGCTATCTGTTAAAGATCGCTTTTGGGGTAAATTAATTTTTCTTGATGGGTGTGAAAATATTATCCAGCATGCTGTGTAGTTTGAGGGTGTGGAGAGCAGGGTTATATTCAGTGGCTGTTTAACCATAAGTCTTCAGTTTGGCTGACTTAAAGTAGCAGCCACTGATGGCAATTTCTCTTCACCTCTCATATTCCTGGCCGAGCAAGGGCATCCATTCACCAGTATCATCTTTGCAATTTTAAGTAAAATATTAAAATGTGTAAATTACATGTATTACTATTAATATTAAAAATGTCATTTAATCTCCATGTTCTATAATAAAGAAATGGTAATGGTTTGGGAGCAGGCAGGATAATGGGAACTTTTTGCAGCTTCCCAGCTTGATTGTTCCAACATTGCTCTGAGTGTCGTTCTGCCTGTCTCATTTGTAAGCTAGCATTTCTGAAATTCTCTTTCCTTTGTTCAGTCACTAATACTTTTTGTTCTTCTGCCCTTGCGAATCTCTGTTGCCTTTCGCTCTTTGGTGCTTCTAATGTAAAATTCTCACTGTTGTCTGAATTGATCCAATCTGATAATCATTCTTAAGCCTGTCGCCCCTGCTGGGGAGTAGGCTGCAAACAGCAGCTCACTAGAGTCATCTGTCGTGGGCCAAACGAAGTTGGTCCCGTGGCTTCTGTTTCCACCATTTTATTTCATAAGCCTTCTAGGTGAGGATCAATCTTCTCCCAGGGATGAGATCTTTGGAGCTTCCGTTGGCATTTCTGTAGCTGTGAGATTTTACGAGATGCAGTTGCTAGCCCCATGTCCAACCCTCCTCCATTTGCAGTGGGGCTTGGGTGATGGAGTTCTTATAACCATGTGTTTCATGTTATGATGATGTAACTCCCTCTCCCACCATTTTACCTGTGACCCCACATAAGGAAGCTAGGGAAGTTTAATCAAAGTAGCATGAAAGAGGAATAGGAAATGGCTGGATTGATGGAAGGAACATCACTGAACTTTTCTGGTTTAATAATATCCTGGGTAAGAAATCTGTCACCTTGCCTCTGTACCTCACCAATAACATCTACAGACCTATAAACAAAACTAGGGGTATGCATCCTCCTATTGTTCTTTCGCATCATTCCTGCAATTGTTTGGCATGCTCTTCTGCCATTTCCCTTCTAAATCCTACAATTTTCTGCATTTCCAAAGAAAATCTTTCTTGCTGCTCAAGCTATCAGTCAACACACTTAACACCTCTTTAGGTTCCGTGCCATTTTTTGTTTGAATTATGCCCAAATAAAACTGCTTGATTTATTTCTTCCAAAGTCAAAATCACTTTGACTGAAGCAAGTTATTTTTTACTGGTACAATACCATATAAGAGAGCTTTAGTGCTCTACAATGGAATGGAAGCTAAAACTGATTGAAATTAAAATGGTTTCCCTGTTGAAAAGCGTACCAGTCAACGACTCATGAATTGGTGATCGTCACAAAGTTTATTGCTTAAGATTCTGAAACTAATTTTTTTTCCCAAAGAGTTCAAACCTTGCTTGAAATGAAATTGCGACAGTAGATTGGGTAGCTTATTTGTTGCTTCCAGAAGAAATGAGCATGATTGTAATGTGAATGCTTAAAAACCCTCCAGTAGTTCATATTGCATTAAAGAAGAAGACAATATAGTCCCACAGTTCAAATGTATTGTGACTGATTCTTGAACTCGGTGTCCTACTTCATAACTTTTTTATTATTTAAAAAAGACAGTGATTTCAGATGTGGCCATATTTGGTGACCATTTATTGTCTGTTAAGTGTCCTCTGGGTCAGGAAATATCCCTATTCTGAATAACTTTTTCAAGCATTCTGATTACTGGAAATGTTGACTGTAACCATCCTGTAAATTTGCAGAATTCTTGCTAGGAGGTTTCTTACCCTAGCCTGGTCCTTTAATGTTTTTCAGTCTTGGTGAGAAGTAAAGCAATTGCTATAAAAGACTACCCTCACTATCACTGTGGGAAGAATACCACCACTTGTAGAGCAGGGGTGACCTGGGAGTGCTCACAGCCATCACCTTTGAGAAATGAGCCATTGGCAAAATCAATAGGGAGAAAAAAACATTGGGAGATTTTGAAATGCAGTCTTTTTAACCAGAATTAAGGAGTGAGATCATAATGTTAATTTTAATGTTAAAAAATTACTTGTAAGATTAAGCATGTATTGCTTGATGGATAATCACTTCTGGGAGCTAGAAGGTTTTATTGTGGATCTCTTGAGAACCTACTTGACCCGTTGTACCAGTTCCTTTTTGGAGTGTTAGCTTAACCAATCCAACTGCCTTGTTTTACTCTGGACACCTCTTCCTTGCTTTTAACATCTTCCTAGAAAGATAAATGGCATGTGCCTTATTCATTTTTTGCTGCAAAAGTAGTCCACTCTACAGCAATAAATTTCCGTATCTCACCTCAGTTTAATAAAAAAACAACTAGAGTAAAGTAAAAAAGATTCCTCTTAGTTTGACAATGTTTTGTGATCTTCCTCAACCACCTGCAGATCTTCAGGTAGAAGGGAGTAAAGTTGATAAATATGGTTATTATAGGAAGGTAGTATTGCTTTTGGGTCATTTAACGAGTTGTTGACCAGCTGATCTGCAAATCTTGCAGAAGTTGTAAAAGAGAGAACTAGAATGAACTACCCATGACCAAATTTGGTTCGGAGCTGCAACTCCTGTTTTTTTTTTGGTTCAACCCCATGCAAAGTAGACATTTAACTTATAGTATGTCTTATGTGGTACCGATTCTGAGTAAAGTTCATGTTTTTAAATTTCCCTCAGTGCAGCCGCTCTGCATCTCACAATGCATGTGCAGTAAAAGCTTAAAATGCTGAAAGTACTCAGGCAAGCAAACTGCATCTGTGAAAAGATCTAATGTTTTCAGGATTAAGACATCTGTGCAGTTCTGATTGGAACTGCTGGAAATATTGTTTCTCTTTCCACGTGCTGCCTGACACGCTGAGTTTTTCTAGCATTTTCTGTTCTTATTTCGGATTTCCAAGGACAGTTGCTTAGCTCAAGTGAATAGGTAGGTTTTGAATCTAATCTTCTCCCTGCAATGTAGGTTGCCTTGCCTCTGTGGAAAATCTTTCTAATTTAGTCCTGGCCTTTGCTTTGGCTGCTTGTATGGAGTTTTTAAATGTTAGATTAAGCTATTTCTTGCCAATGTCCCTTGCAAAGAAATGCTGGGATTCTTAATATCAGAGAAGATACTCAATTGGATTTGCCTCTGAAAGCTTACCTTGCCCATCCTAAACCTTGGTTTCTGTTTTGCCTTTAGTCTGTAGACACAAACTAGTTATGTGAATTTGGTTATTCGTATCTGGATAGGTCAGCTGATTTGAAAGGAAAGCATTGGGAGTGTTGTGATTAGGTGTGCGACCAGGGTCGTGAACGTGGGTCAAGCTGCAATTTGGGCTCTTTGAGTGGAGCTGGGTCTGGAATGCTTGTCTCAGTGAATCGGCAAGCTGTGACTTAAAAAGTATAATTTCTGCAGGAGGAGTTAATTGCTGCATGTCATTGCATTCTTGGTTGCAATTGTCAACACCCTTCAGTGGTATCTGCAGGTCCTTTTGTAATCTCCCCATCGCTACTAAGGAGAATTTCAGTTACTTGAAATTTCATCAACAGTTGGCCTTTTAAGTTTTTAAGGAAAAAGGTGTTCTTTTCAGTTTAAGTTTCTTTCTCCACCTTCATGTTGCCATTCCAGGGAACCAGAACCCTGATTTTAGACTTGTGCCATACAGGAATATCTGAATAGTTCACTTGATTAGTTCAGCACAAGGAAGGCAGCTGCAGTTCCTGATGTGCAGATTGATTTTGCTTCTCTGTAAACTCCAGATTCTGGAAAAGGAAAGCAGATTGGTTCCTGTACTTAACTGTTAACCACTTATCATTGGAATCACCATTTGTGGGCTGTCTGAAGTTCAATCAATTGTGAATTCATACTTCATTCTCATTTCAAACAGTTACTTAACTGAGGTGCAGGAAATGCATATTTAGCACAAATCGGCACCTTCAGGAGGTTATTAAGATGAACTTGAAATCAAGCTTCAGGTTAAAGTTGGAAAAGTTTTATTCTCTTGCAAAAATGTTTTTTTTTTGTGATTCTGTTTCCTAGAGATTGTCATTATATCCTATATATTCATTTTGGTTAGAAACTATTCATTGAATAAAGGACCAATTTTTAAAATACAGATTTTAGAAACTGGTGTCCTCAAAGTGATAATTTTTCTGTGGGCTCTTTGAAATAAGTTTAAACAGGTATTTATTTAACTATACAATGCAGAACAGGCTCTTCTGCACCATCCAGTAACACACCTATTTAACACTAGCCTCATGACAGGACTGCTTACAGTGACCAATTATCTAGAGCACCATGGAAACCCACAGTCACTGGGAGAACATACAAACTCATTACAGACAGTGTGGGGCGTTGAACTCTGAACTCTTGACACCCCCAAGCACTAACCCCCATGATGCCCTGCTGGGTATCTGAACCATGGAGAGAAAATCTATTTTGTCTATAATTTATATACAACATATTCACTGTATAAATCTTGCAAATATAAGCATTTTTATGTTTTTCTAGAGTAATCAGAAAAAAGCTATGAATTTTTTTTGACCAGTGAGTGCAAGGAGAAGGAATAGTTCCGTGATTTCCATGTGCTTTATCTTAGCACACACTTGATCTTTTTCGTTGTATTTGGATGAGTGTGGATTTTTGCTGACTAGGCAAGTTATGGTAGTAAGTTTCACGAATAATTTTCATTCCTGGAATACAGTTGTTAGAGAAGCCTGCATTTCTTTCCCATTTCTGGTGACCTTCATTACTGGACCATTTCAAAGAGCTGTTACCATTGTGAACTTTATACCACACTAGCTAAGGGTGGTATAGCAAAACTCATTGAACTGGATAAATGTTTACAACACTACAATCATTTAGTAAGCTCCGATCTAGATCTAAAATGTTCAGCGGCTCAGGTAGAATTTAAGCTTAATTGGTCATTAGTCTAGGCTTCCTGAAAGACTAGTCCAGTAACATAACCCCAACTTTACTGTGCCCCATTAAGATACTGGTGTGGAATTTCTACAGTCCAAGTCATGAATTGTGCCTGCATAGTTCCTGTGTTTATTGGTTACTGAACTAATAACCATGAAGCTGTGGGTGTTAGAGTTATTAGTGTACTTGTCTCGCATGAGTCAGGTTGCCAATCCAAAATACTGAGAATAGCTTATATTAAATAAGTTTCAAGCTTCCTCAGATCCTTACAGCTGCCATTTTGACCGTACTCCTGCCCTCCTGATGAGTTCAGCAGTGTTGCGTTGGGAATCTGCCTAATCGACCTGCGGCAGGTTAGATATGGTGTAGTTTCAGGATTTTCCCCTTTCAATGGAGAGGACTGGCTGTGAGGGGGGAGAAGAGCAAGTTCACCAAATTTATATACAAATAATTGAGTTGAATGTCTTAGCTTCAGTTTTTTCCTTTTTTTTAAAAAAAAACGTCCTTAGTATTTCCATATTTCTAATTTTCTCTGAATCTCAGCCACACAGACTTGGTCTCAATAATTTTGACCGTCAGTAGGCTTGAGAGTGCTGCTTTTCATTTATGGGCTTATAATGGGACAGGCTTCAGGTCTCTGCCATAGAAAGTAGCAAGTGGCAAATGCATTTGGTACATCAAGGGTATATTGGACAAATAATGACCGATTGTTTATGTATGGGTTAACGGTTTTGAGGGTAATAATCCTTCACACTGAATTGATGAAGGCCTTTGAGCAGGCCCGATAATTCCACGTTCACTATACTGATCTGAACGAGATTACAAACACGAGAAAATCTGCAGGTGCTGGAAATCCAAACCATCACACACAAAATGCTGGAGGATCTCAGTAGGCCAGGCAGCATCTGTGGGGAGAAAAAGATGTAAATATTTGATGTTTCAGTCCGAGACCCTTCATCAATCCTGAAAAAGGGTCACGGCCTGAAACGTTGATTTGTTTGTTTATTTCCATAGATGCTGCCTGGACTGTAGAGTTTCTTGAGCAATTTGTGTGCGTAGATGTGAAGCAGTTTAGATCAGTTTTAAGAGGAAGCTACTCATATAAGTTTGGACAGAATTTAACCATTATTTGGATGTTGGTTTTTGGTTGTATGCTTCTCTCCTCCATGGTGCAGGGTTGAGTGTGTGTTGTGCAGTTTTCTGGGATACAGTTAGTATTTAGGATGAGCACATGTCTGGTTCTGTACCCCAGTGGGCTTTATAGTGATTTGAGTAACTACAGGTAGTCTGCTTAGAGGAGGAGAACAGGTTTGTGGAGAAATGTGATGTGTGTTGCCGAAATTGCATTAATGGAAAATTTCAGTAGAGATGATATCATTGTGAAGGTTTTGCAAATGTCCTCCATCACTCTCCTCCCTATTTTTTTTAAGAAAAGGTCTTTGCAGAGACTACTGGTGTTGACTGTAGCTGCGGTCAACTTGGGTCGCAGGGCCCAGGCTGAAAAATAGAATTGAATTTATGTGCTGTATCGCTCTGTCAATTAGCCTTAAGCCATCAGGGAAGCCCTTACAAATTCTAAAGCTCTACATTAACAAATGTTATGATTCTCTTATTAAGGAAATAATTCAATAGCTGTTGGAATGCTGAATGTCCCAGTGCAGTGCCAAATAAGTATACCTCATAGAAAACTGAAGCGATGACTACCAATTTCCTTGTGACCTGTTGTATCTTTTTTTTTAATGTTGCTTTATATTTCTTAGACAAAAGCAAGTAATTCTGATCAGGGTTGTCATAATCCATTGTTTCAATTGCATTTGAAAGAATAGAGGGGGGAAATTGCCCGGCTGCTGCTTTGGTAACATTACACACATTTTTAGAAAAGAAGTCTAGTGAAGACTAATTAAATTGCTATGCTATTGCTGTTTGAACTACTTGTTGATAGAATGTAGATTGAATGCGAGCACTGGATAGTACTTTGAGGCAGTCCCCGGGTTATGTACGAGTTCCGTTCCTGAGTCTGTATGTAAGTCGGAACAAGTACATCCGGTATTATTTAGCGTCAGTTAGTCAAACGGTTGTCTTAGTATATAGTATATATTTTACCTTTCTATGCATATAAAACAAAAAATGTATGTATTCCAATAATTAAACCACTGCTTTGCTTAGTAATAATTGTAGCTTTCATTGGGAAAGGGCCTTTCACATGCTCCATTATTCTAACTTTATCCTTTAAAATTGTTCCAGTCGTTGACCAACTGTAGCCTAATGCTTTTCCAATGACCGATGGCATTTCACTTCTTTCCAAACGCGTTATTATTTCCACTTTATTTTCAATCGTGATCGCTTCCCATCAATGGAACAGAAACATTGCGGGCAGCAGGTCCTGAGCTCCGCTGGCTTCTGAAGTCCACTGGGTCCTAAGGACCACCTCTCTACGACAGGCTAAATGGGACAACTGGGGGCTATGCTGGGTTTGGATATTTGATCCTCCACAATATTCCGTGTGGGAATTTAAACTGGAGGTGGCAGTGTTTTTTTTTGTGTGGTGGAGTTGCGTGCTCGACATCAACCAGGCGCTGCTTGGGAGAGGTCTGTCACTGGATCGAACCTCCGTTCTCCAGCCCGGCGCTGATCTCGTTGTGCCACCAGCGGACCAGAACCGGGGGGGGGGGGTCGGGTCGTCAGGGTGAATCTTACTAAGAAAAATTTAAGCCAAATACAAAGTTAAACACTCAACACAGTGTCAATGACAATGACTTAAAATGGAGGACGGCATCGTGATCTGACTTAAAATGGTGGACGGCGTTCTCCTTCCTCAGTTCATAAGTACGAGTTGTCTGTAAATCTGACATTCGTAACTCGGGGACTATCTAGCCAACTTTTAGAGCACTACAGCACAGAAACAGGCCCTTTGGCCCATCTAGTTTGCAGCCTGCTCTTTAGCCTAGACCAGGGGTGGGCAAACTTTTTGACTTGTGGGCCACAAAGGGTTCTAAAATTTGACGGGGGGGGGGGCCGGACCAGGAGCAGATGGACGGAGTGTTTTGATAATACACCTCATAAGAGAAAATAAAATATCATGGGATATGTAGAAAACATGTGCTTTAGTTTCAATTGAAAATGAACAAATGCATTACAACAAAATATCTGTCTTTGAAGTCCCATGGTATTTAGCTATTTATTGAAATGACTTTTAAATCACTGAAAATTAAATGAATAAAATACAGCTTTTTTAATAGTAACAGTTATTATTTTAAAGCACTGAAAATTCTGTTATCCTTCAAGATATTATCATCATCACTCTCCTCCTGACTGTCTTTATTTCAAAAACGGTAGGAGATGCAGGTCTACTTGTCCTGCTCCTTCTTATTCAATTGTCCCCTGTGCCAAAACTCAACAACGACCAGCACAAGGACAGAACAGTGACAGCGCGCCGGTATGCGGAGCGCGTTATTTGATCTGGAGCGCATTTTTTTTATTTTGAGAACTTACGTGCACCTGCGCACTACTCATGTCCATCACTTAACAGAAATGACATGTAACATGTAAGGCTTATTGAAAAAAATATTTTCAATTGCATTTTTTACATAACACAACGAAGAAACTTATTTTTAATTTCAGTGGGAACAGTGTTGTTGGTCTCCCTTTTTACCCAGCGCTTCAAAGTCTGGATTTAGTTTTGTTGTGGCGATTCTCAGGATGGATCTGAGGTGTTGGTCAGTTAACTTGGATCTGTGGCTGGCTTTGTTGATGTTCATGACGCTGAACGCCTGTTCACACAAATAGGTAGAGCCGAACAAAGAGTAAAGCGCAAATGTGGAGTAATACGCTGCACCTCAACAAAGGTCAATGTATATAGAGTGCGTCATCTACTGGGAAAACGCCAGAATTGTGGGGAAAAAACGTTAAGGTTTATTAATATAATTTAATCAAGTTCTGCGGGTCGGATTAAAAAGCTTAACAGGCCGCATATGGCCCCCGGGCCGTAGTTTGCCCATGCCTGGCCTAGACCTATCAACCTTCATAGTCCTCCATACCTCTCTCCATGTACCTATCCAAATTTCTCTTTGACGTTACAGTTGAACTCACATCTGCCATTTCTAGCTTATGCCTCCTTCTGAGTGAAGAAGTTCCCCTTCAGATTCACCGCATATCAGCCATAATGAATTGATAAAACCGGCTCGATGGGCCAAATGGCCTAATTCTGCTCGTATGGTCTTACAGTGTAAACATTTCAGGTTTCACTGTAAACTTCTAGTTCTAGTCTTGCCCAACCTGAGGGGTACAAGTCAGCAAACATTCAATATATCTATCCCCAATGTGTTCCAACCCTATCATGTGAAGGGCTTTGATGGCAGAAGCAGCAATGCTGTTGAAGGCTGCCCAGCTTTATTGAGCAGTTTATTTTAAACCAACCAAATACTGCAGGGTGAGCTGTAGTGTAGCGGTTAGCACAATACTTTAAAGTTCAGTTCCTGCAACTGCCTGTCAGCTCCCTGTGACCGCGTGGGTTTCCTCTGGGTTCTCTGGTTTCCTCCCACAGTCCAAAGATGTACTGGTTGGTAGGTGAATTGGTAGTTGTAAGTTGTCCTCTAGTTAGGCTAGAGTTAAATCGGGGGATTGCTGTGCAGTGTGGCTATGAGGGCCAATTCTGAACTGTATCTCAATAAATTTCAAAGTAAATTTATTATCAAAGTACGTATATCACCATATATAACACTGAAATTCATTTTCTTGTGGGCATACTCAATAAATCCAAATTAGAATAATAACCATAATGGAATTAATGAAAGACTGAACCAACTTGGGTGTTCAACCAGTGTTCAAAGGATAATTATGCAAATACAAAAAGTAAGAAATAATAAATTAGTAAGCAATAAATATAGAGAACATGAGATGAAAAGTCCTTGAAAGTGAGCCCATAGTTAGTGAGAACATTTCAACTGAAGTTGAGTGAAGTTTCACCCGTTAAGTAATGAAAAGGAGTTTACAGTGAGTTATATAAAGCATCGCATGTTCTCTGTTCTTATTCTTGCTGTTGCCTGTAAGGAGTTAGCATGTTCTCCCCATGACCATGTGGGTTTCTTCTAGGTGCTCCAGTTCTCCCTCCCCCCAGTCCAGAGACAAATTGGTTGGTAGATTACTGGTCGTTGTAAATTACTGTGCGATTAGGCTTGGATTAAATTGGGGGATTGCTGGGCGGTGTGGCTAGAAGGGGTGGAAGGCTGCATCTCAATAAATACATCGATCCACCAGAGCTTCAGTAAATTGTTTTGATACGCACCAAACCTTTGTCCTGTTCTAACTCTCAGTTGGAAACTGAGTTTAAAAATTGACTTGTCTTCTGCAGAGACCACTTAGAATAAACTATGGTGGTTACAACGGAACTTTGGGATAAAGCTTGTTTTAAGATATGTTGTGAGTACTTCAGTGAAACGGTCTTGATCTTAACTATGTTTATGATAAATCTGCGTACAAACAGCATGGGATAAGAACTAGTCTACAAAATTGGTGGGGGGAGTTGCTGGGTTCCATATTAGAAGTTGCATACAATCTTAATGTGATTGTAGAAACCATTGCTCCCTTTTTTTCCCCAAGTTAATTTCGTACTTTCAGTGAAGAGATCTTGTGATGCTAAAAGACCTGAACGGATTAGATATGGAAAGTTATTTCCCATGGTAGGGGATTTCAGGACAAGAGGGCACAACTTCAGGATTGAAGGGCGTCCATTTAGAATTGAGATGTGAAGAAATTACTTTAGTCAGAGGGTGGTGAATCTGTGGAATTTGTTGCCATGAGTGGCTGTGGAGGCCAAGTCATTGGGTGTATTTAATACCATAAGATATAGAAGCAGAAGTAAGCCATTTGGCCCATCGAGACTGCTCCGCCATTCAGTCATGGGCTGATTCAATTCTTCCAGTCACCCCCACTCCCCTGCCTTCCCCACCCTTTGATGTCCTGGCTAATCAAGAACCGATCTATCTCTGCCTTGAATGCACCCAATGACTTGTCTTTCAATCCTGAAGTCGAACCCTCTTGTCCTGGACTCCCCTACCATGGGAAATAACTTTGCCATATCTAATCTGTTAAGGCCTTTTAACATTCAGAATGTTTCTGTGAGATTCTCTTCCCCCACCCTATTCTGAACTCCAGGGAATACAACCCAAGAGCTGCCAGCTGTTTCTCATATGGTAACCCTTTCATTCCTGGAATCATTCTCATGAATCTTCTTTGAATCCTGTCCAATGTCAGTATATCCTTTCTAAAATAAGGAGCCCAGAACTGTGCACAATACTCCCAAGTGTGGTCTCACGAGTGTCTTATAGAGCCTTAACATCACATCCCTGCTCTTATCTTCTGTACCCCTAGAAATGAACGCCAACGTTGCATTTGCCTTCTTCACCACTGGCTCAATCTGGAGGTTAACCTTTAGGGTATCCTGCACAAGGACTCCCAAGTTCCTTTGCATCTCTGCATTTTGAATTCTCTCCCCATCTAAATAATAGCCTGCTTGTTTATTTCTTCCACCAAAGTGCATGACCATACACTTTCCAACATTGTACTTCATTTGCCACTTTGCCCATTCCCCTAAACTATCTTAAGTCTCTCTGCAAGTTCTCTGTTTCCTCAACACCACCCGCTCCTCCACCTATCCTTGTATCATCAGCAAATTTAGCCACAAATCCATTAAACCCATAGTCCAAATTATAGACATTCTAAAAAGCAGTGGTCCCAACACCGATCCCTGTGGAACTCCTTTGGTAACTGGCAGCCAACCAGAATAGGATTCCTTTATTCCCACACTCTGTTCTACCAGGTGCAACTCACAAACTTAAGCTTTAAGGCAGAGATAGATAGGTTCTTGATTAGTCAGGGTATCAGAGGGTATGGGTATGGGATTAAGGTAGGGAAGTGGGGTGACTGGAAGAATTGAATCAGCCCATGATTGGTGGAGCAGATTCAATGGGCCAAATGGCCCACTTCTGCTCCTACATCTTACGATACAATTGTCTCCTTCTCTGTAGCTGAATCCTGAGAATATTCCAGATGTTCTTCTCTGCTGGTGACCTAATTACAGGAGTTACTTTATAAACATTGTGAGCCACGCGGTAGGCAGGAGTAAAATGAACTATGATCGTGTCAGTAACTTGATGCTTCAGCTTTGCATGGTGCCTTTTCTGATGTATTATACTTGCACATAGAATATGGTGTAGGACTCAAGTTTGTCTTTCACGGTAGTGCCACGGTTCAGAATAGTAAAACGGTTAAAAAAGAAAATAAATGATCTTTAGATGAATTAAAGTCTGAAGATTATAAAGATAAAATTAAATAAACTTAAGGAAGGTTGATAGTGTGAACTTTATTTTGTGAGAATCCAGCCAGAAAAGAATTAATGATAAAAGGGAAGTATCACTTGGAATTGTAGATCATTAGTTCAAAGTCACATACAGTTCCTGCTATGTGAACTTGCGGTGTATTAGGTGCCAGCTTGCCCTTAACCTTCAATTCTGTTGGGATGTTCAACCTCCTTGCCTGTTTGGAAGCACCACCTGCTGGTGAAAATATTTTTTAGTGGACAGAAGATGGTTCTTGTGAACTGTGCATATTCTCTAGCTTCACATACGACCCATCTCCAAAGGTTCATGCAGACTTCTCTCAGCAGGGTGAAGTGAGCTGAAAAGTATCTTAATTCACAATGCAGAGCAACACACAAAATGCTGGAGGAACTCTTCAGGTCAGGCAGCATCTGTGAAAATTAATAGATTGTCGACGTTTCGGGCCGAGACCTTTCTTCAGGATGGGAGAAGGGTCTCGGCTTGAAACGCAGACAACCTTTTCATTTCCATAGATGCTGTTTTACCTGCTGAGTTTCTCCAGCACTTTGAGTGAGTTTCCTTCGCACCTGCAGACTTTTTATAATTCACAATACACTTAACCTGTATGACTTCCCAGAATTTTTATGTACAGTTTTTCAAAATGCATATCTTCGCTTCATTCATTCAGCTGTAACACTTTCTGTTTGAAGAGGAAGGTATTTACTGCTAATGTTATAGTCGTACCTGTTGCTTTAGGTAGGGTTTGTTATGTAGGCAGTTCTTGATTTTCTTGCTGTTTCATTAATTGTAGGGGAGATTCAAACGAGAGGACATGATTTGAGAGTTAGGGGGCAGAAGTTTAAGGGAAATACGAGGGGGTATTTCTTTACTCAGAGAGTGTTAGCTGTGTGGAATGAGCTTCCTGTAGAAGTAGTAGAGGCCAGTTCAGTTGTGTCATTTAAGGTAAAATTGGATAGGTATATGGACAGGAAAGGAGTGGAGGGTTATGGGCTGAGTGTGGGTAGGTGGGACTAGGTGAGATTAAGAGTTCGGCACGTACTAGGAGGGCCAAGATGGCCTGTTTCCGTGCTGTGATTGTTTTATGGTTATATGGTTACATGCTTCAGTGTGAAAGTTAAATTGTACTTTTATGTTTTGCATTGACTTAAATAAAAGCTGTCCAGATTTTTGTCATTCCCCAACTATGATGGAGTTGGGAGCTGTGTGATGCTGAATGATGCATTGAAATTAATACAGCTTTGAATGAAATGTGACAATGGTGATGCTTTAGTCATGCTGTTGCAGAGTATTATTATCTTTATAAAGAGAAGGTGAGGGCAAAAGAGGCTAGATAGGCAAAGCAACAGACTTGTGTATATATAGGAGTGTTGGTAAAGCTTGGCCTTGTTTTTACAACAGAATTCTGTGATCACTGTTTACTTTCTAACAATTGACATTTGACATTTTGACAGCTGGGAATCAGATGCAAATTTACAGTAAAAACTTCTCAATTTTGGGGAGGAAAGGTGCTTGAATCGTTTGCAGTGGGAAAAGTGCAAAAAAAAACCCCGCCTGTGCTGGCAATCTGAAATTTAAAAAAACAAATACTAGGTATACTTGTGGGCCAGGAAGCTTATGTAAAGTAACAAATAAGAGTTGAATGTTTCAGGCGGTTGAAGTGAAAATTCATCAAGCCTTGCAGACCTGAATTTTGTTTCTCCATGGAATGCTGCCTGACCTGAGTATTTCCGGTGTTTCTGTTATTTAATCTTTAAAGATATCAACTGTTGTATGCCTGAAGCATGAGATTGTTCCTCTTCCACTTGCTGATCAATTCACTCCATTTTCTTGAATTTTATTTGAGAATTTTTTATGAGCTTTCTCCTGTTAGTTCAGTGCAACAAAATAAGACTACAGCCAGTATAACAAGATTTTTCTGTGATATTTTACTTGTCACTGAAGATTTTGAGCGTTTCCAACTATTCTATGATATATACCAGAACGTATTAAAAGAAAATTTTTTTGGTGTTGCAAATATATTTGCTGTTATACCATTAGATCTTGGAGGATTAGAGAAGTGAAAGAGCTTCTCATGATACCTGGTGGAAAAAGAGTTTGGAAGAACTTTCCTGATTTTTCTCACTAAAGCTTCAGTGAACGCAATGAAGATGTTTTGAAGAGTAATTGGTAGTATGATTGTTGTAAATGCTGGTGGATCTGTTAAAAAGCCTCATTAATTGACCATGGAGAAGTGATGTTTAGTTGCCAAACTTCAGGATAAAGGGGATTTTTTTTAAAGGATGCTAGTAATCCAGAAAATAAGCTTAGAAGACATTTGTTTTCAATTAACAAATGCACGAATTGAGACAGAAGATCTCAGTCTCAATTGCTTATAAAATCAATGATAGAAGTGTTTTTGAAAATTCAAGTTTTATTCTGCAGTGACTCAAGCCATGCATGTTTGAATTTGGTGCTCATTAAACCACAACTTTTTATACTAAAAAAACAGAACCTCCACCCCATAAGCCTCCATTAACTCCCATATCACTTCAGATGCCATTTTGTACTTCTGGCCCTCGGTTGATGCCAGATGGTATCTGTGCTCAGTGTTTGAGCTGATAATATCAGTTAAAATATTGCACGTTCGAGTGCTTTCTTATAGTTGCATGTTGATGAAATGTGTTTAGACTAAATGTGAAGGTACTTAGTGTCTTGAAGTTAACCATTCTAATTTCTCATTTATTTTATTGAATGCTTAATGTACCTCCTGATATCATTAATGACCTCATGTAACCAGTATGAAATGCATCCCTTTTAGACTATACTGGAGTTTAACTATGGATAGTTGTCATTTTCACTGAACCTCACCTATTGTGTGACCAGGCTGCCCTCGTTCCCCACAAACCTGCTGTCTGTGGGTCCATGCATCTGCCACAGATGGGGAGTGTTGGTAAGGATAGTACATTTGTGCATAACCCCCTTCTGTGGGTCTGAATAACCCTGTTCACTTTGAGACTGATTTCGGTTTGCATTGTGATAGCAGGTAGTGAAATATCAATCCGTGCACAGTTATGTTAGGAAAACTGGGAGCTTGAAGTGTTCATTAAAATGTTCAAGTGGAGTAGGGGCCCAAATTCTGGTTCTGAATTACAACTGGAGCTATGCTGGGGAGTACAGGTAGGAGGGTACTCAGGGTGGCAAGGTCGCGGGTAAGTTTGTGGCTGGTACTGGGGTTCCGAGTGGATTTTGTTTAGTTCTGGAAAAAGATGGGACTGGTTTGTAAGTTAAAAGTCCTAAATTTGAGCAAGGCTGATTTTGCTGGCGTTAGACAAGAGCTTGTAAAGATTGATTGGGAGAAGCTGTATGTATAGGGGCATTTGGCATTTCAGAGGCTTTAAAAGTAAGATAAGGAAAGTTCAGCATGTTCCTGTTTGGGTAAAGAGCAAGGCTGGTAGGTTGAATAGCACTATTGAGGCTCGTAGGAGGAAAATTGGGTAGCATGTTGGCATACTCAGCTGGGATCAAGCAAATGCCTTGATGTGTGGGCTGGAGGTGTATACATAAGAAAAAGATCAGGAAGGTTCAAAGGGGACACAAGATAAAGGAGAATCCAAAGAGATTCTCTGAGTGTTGAGCAAAAGTCTAACTAGGAAGTGAAGTGGACCATTTAGAAATGCAAAGCCAAGAGAAGTAGGTGAGGCCTGAAGAAAAAATATCATTTAGCACCTTGGGAACTAGGGAAATCAAGGAAGGGATTGGCAGTGTCTTGAACCATTGATATTGTGAAAGATACTGGCACTCTTGAGGTGCATGAAAGTGGATAAATCCCAAAGTCCTGATCAAGTCTATCTTAGGACATTGCAGGAAGCAAGTGAAGAAATTACTGAGGCCTTGGCAGAGGTTTTTGTATTTTCGTTAGTAGAGGGTGATCCATTGGAAGATGAGGACAGTCATCCTTCAGTGAAGAAGGACAAGCCAGTGAGCCTAACCTTAGTGGTGGGAAAGTTACCGAGAAACAGGATCTATGTATTTGGAGAGTTCAGGGACAGGTTGGGGATAGTCAACGTGGCTTGCTGCAAAGGAAATTGTCTCATGAATTGGAGTAGTTTTTGAAGATGTGACCAAGAAGATAATGAGAGCAGGGCAGTAAATGTGGACTTTAGCGAAGCTTTAGACAAGGTCCCAAATGGTTGACTGATCTGGTGAGTGAATGAGCTGACTGGATGTAAAAATGGCTTGGTTGAAAGAACTGAAGGGATTTTCAGTTTGGAGGCCTGCAACCAGTGGTTTGCCTTAGCGATTAGTGCTGTTGTTCATCACATCTGTTAATAAATTGGTATGATTATCAAGTTTGCAAATGAGACCAAAGTTGATACTGTGAAGATGACTGTCTATAGTTATAACAGGAAAATAGGCCAAGATTAGCAGATGAAATTTAACTTAATGTGTGTGTAGTGATGCTTTTTGGGAAGTTAAACTAGGACAGAACCTGCACAGTAGATCACATTTCTCCAGGGAATGTTGTAAAACAGAGAGACCCATAGCTCATTGAAAGCGGTGGCATGCTGATTGCCTTCATTGGATGGGGCATGAGTACAAAAATAGGGATGTCACATTACAGGTGTACAAGGTGCGGTAATATACAATGCTTTATGGCACCAGCAACCTGGGTTCCATTCCTGCAGCTGTCTATAAGGAGTTTGTACATTCTCCCCGTGACCAAGTGGGTTTCCTCTGGGTGTTTAGATTTCTTCCCACAATCCAAATGCCTATTCATTGGTAATCCCGCTATTCGGCTAGGATTAAATTGGGGATTGCTGGGCGGCGCACCTGAAAGGGGTGATTTCATGCTGTATCCCAATAAATAAATGAAGGTTCATAAGACCTTAACCTGGAATATTGTGTGCATTTGTGCCCACCATACTACAGGTATGATTAATGAGAGAATGCAGGGACGACCCTGCTTTGTTCCTGGGACCACAGGACTGAGGCATCAGAAGAAACTGGATATGCTAGGACTGCTTTTCCATAGTTGAGCTGTGACCTTGGAGTGATTTCTCTTCTCCCCCTCCCGGGGCAAGGTAGGCTAAAGTCAGAGGGCATGGGATTCAGGTGAGTGGAGAAAGGTTTAAAGTGGGCTTATTATCTCCAGAGTGTGCTGCCAGAGGAAGTGGTGGAGGCAAGTACAATTATGTTTGGACACGTTCTTGATTTGAAAACAGTTGCAGAGATACAAGACCAAAGAAGGCAAATAGGATGAGCTTTGGAATGCACCTTGGTCTGCATGAATGACTTTGGCCAAATTTCCATGTTCCTTGAATGCTAGTATCTTTCAAGTTGTAGATTTGTTCTTGTATCTACAAGTCAGGCGAGGGTCATGCCAATTCCACGCGCTCTTCTACAGTGTTCACTCCTCTCTCAGTATGCTGTATCCCAAACTGGTACAAGTGATTTTGTTTGACTGTCCATTTCTCTCTATAGATGCTGTCTGGCTCACCGAGTGCTCCCAGTTCCTTTTGTGTGTAAGAGTTTGTCATAGGTCCCGTTTTTCAATTGATATACTGAAGGCTCTCATAGAATAGTTAAGTTTGCCATTGAATCTAAGTTTTTGTTTTGCTTATCCTTAAGTGTGCATTTGAGTTTGTTCAGTGTTTGAATTAATGGGGCAGTCAGTTCACCAAGGGGTTAGTGGAAGAATATATATTCATTCATAACTTTGGAAAATAGTTTGGCATGTTGTATTGCATAATACCATGAGGTAATTGTTCTATTGTATGCTTTCTTGTGTAAAGAACTGTTGTTTAGCATGGCTTGAATGCAGAGCATATTGATTTGTCTTCCTAAGGCTTCCTTTTATTTGGGTTTTCCTGTGTCTTGCGATCTGCCATTATATGGAAGGTATCTGAGATTTCTTAAGTGTTTTGACTTGTGGCATCAACAAGAGTAAGTGTTTTCTGGCTTTCAAGGCAGTTACTATCATTTCTCTTGACAACTAACCAATTTGTTAGTGTTTGTGTGTCTCTTAATTAGTGGTTTTCTCATTCAATCTAATGAACATAGATGTCATTGGGAATACTAACCATACGTGGATCTTGAGTTGCATTTGAGATTAAAAGGAGCTAGTAGCCTTAAGGACTCCACAACTCTTAAGGCATTGGGGCTAAAGGGTATCTGATCACTCCTTCCCCACCCATATTTAGTTGTTTTTTTCTGTCTCTCTGCCCATCACTCTGCCTGTTCTCCATCTCCCTCTGGTGCTCCCCTCCCCCTTTCTTTCTCCCCAGGCCTCCCGTCCCATGATCCTTTCCCTTCTCCAGCTCTGTATCCCTTTTGCCAATCATCTTTCCAGCTCTCAGCTTCATCCCACCCCCTCCCGTCTTCTCCTGTCATTTCACATTTCCCCCTCCCCTTCCTATTTTCAAATCTCTTAGTATCTTTCCTTTCAGTTAGTCCTGATGAAGGGTCTCGGCCTGAAACGTCGACAGTGCTTTTCCCTATGGATGTTGCCTGGTCTGGTGTGTTCCACCAGCATTTTGTGTGTGTTGTTCGAATTTCTAGCATCTGCAGATTTCCTCGTGTTCCCCACCTAAACTTTCCCATTTGTACTGCTTCGGACTTGCTTTCCAAAGCTGACGAGAATAGGACATGGAACCCAGCTGCCATTTGTACTCCAAAATTCTAGTGTCGTGTGCTGGAACATGTTATGAGCTTTTAAAAGATCTGTCTACAAATTATTAGGGGCATAGTCGGCCAACAGATAATTCTGAACTGTGAGTCACAGTAAAATGAACGTTTATGATGTCATGAGGAAGCTGCTGTGACAGTTCAGTGCGTACTCTGAAGTCATAAACATTTAGGTTTTTCGCTTCAGAATAGGAACTGTGTAAGTTAGGCAATTCGCCAGGATGTGTTTGACTTTTCAGCTTCTCGCCTGAAAACTGAGAGATGGGACTAGGTTTTAAAAAAAGAGATCTGCATTCCTTCTGCATGTGCACTTCTTCAAGCTGGCATGCCTGAGATAGCATAATATTGATGTTCGGTCAGCTGAAAGGTAATTAAACAGAGCACAGTTTAAAGTACCTTAATATCAGAAATTTTCCCAATATTTCACAATAATTTGTGTTTACCTTTATAGTTACAGTTTTATACAATTCTCAGCAGGCAATATTTATCCATGGTCATTGTATAAGTGTGCAACTAATTAGGAGCGAGGGAATGTGTGACCTTGCACCAGCTAAGTGTTGCTTTTTGCATTGGTCTGTTCTGTCAGACTTGGTTCCAATATTATACTTGCAGTAGTTTTCTTGATAATTTGTTAGGAATTCTTGTTGCCCATATTCCCTCTTGCTTTAATTGTTCAGCTCGTGCTCCCTGGTGTTGCTGATTTTACTGTACAAATGCATTATTGAATCATCCATGTTGTGGGGAAAATACTTGTGGGTGGCAGTATCTTTGTATTTATACTTTTTTAGTTACACTTCTTTACTAGCTTGTATTGTCCATGGAGCAGCATGCCACGGTCAGCTTCTCATCTACATCTTGAACTGTAACAGGTTACTTGTCTTCAGATATTGTGAATCTGAAGTATTGCCAATGTGGTTTTGTTTCATTCGTTGGCAAGCCTGAATCGGCATCAAGACTTTGGTAGGTTTGTTCTTGAATCTACAAGCCAGGTGAGGGTTGGGCCAATTTCGTGTGCTCTCCCGCGATATTCATTCCTCTCTCCGCTGCGCTGAGGCTGTGAGGCTGCTCTGGCTGGTACTCGCTTCGTGTCTGTGAATTTCGCCGTGGTTTTCCCTGCCATATGATGAACTGAGGCTTTGGGCCTACTCTCACTGCTCACGTCTATGCTCTTGCTTCTATTGTTTGCATAATTATTTGTGTTTTTTTCCTCTTTCTCTGTGCATTGGGTGTTGGTCTTTTTTTATTGGGTTCTTTAGAGTTTCTAGCTTTGAGGCTGCCTGTTAGCAGACAAATCTCAATGTTGTATAATTTATACATACTTTAATAATAAATGAACCTTGAATCCTTTGAAATATTGGACATGCTGAGGCTTTACACTTTACCATCATCTGTGCCAGGTGGTGTCGTATAGTTTGGTGTGTAAATGAACTTTGGGAAATGTTATGTTGTAGGTGACCCAGGGAACTGTGGAGGAGAGCTCAGGAAGAAACCCAAGGCAGTGTCCTTGAGGCAGACCGGATGGTGCTTTAGGAAAATATTGACCATGGGAACTTTAATGTGCTGCTCAGAAACTGTTCTAACTATATTTGTTGTACCAGGTTCATCTGTTGACATTCAACAGAATAAAAATTATTGCAAAACATGACCGATGTTCAGCCGATGTTGATTGGCCTCTGTCCTGTTACAAGTTGATATCTTGCCAAAGTTGTGTTGGCTCATGTCGATTCCAAACCAGCGCTTGTCTCATGGCAGTTGCTGAAGGAGCCACTTCAGGCTTCAGCAATTGGTGTTGAGATGTGCGAGCTTTTTCCAATTCGATATCTTGACAGTGCTTTGTAATAACCGATGGCTGACAGTGAACTGTTAATTCTTGCCACTGCCTGGAAGGAGTTTGTACGTTCTCCCAGTGATCATGTGACCTCCCACAATTAAACGACGTACCGGTTAGTTGGTCATTATAAGTTTTCCCTTGATTAGGCTAGGGTTAATTTGGGTTGTTGGGCGGCGTATCTTGAGGGCCCTATTTCATGCTATATCTCAATCAATCAATCAATAAAAAAATAAATAAAATTGATCAGTAAAACACCAATGTGAGAATCCGAAAGCAAAACAAACTGCATAGACTGGAAATCTGGGATAAAAGACTGAAATTGTTGGGAACATTGCAATGTATGGAGAGAGAGTGTTTTGGGTTAATAACTTCCAGTGAGAGCAAATAGATTATTGCTCTAAAACATTCTGTTTCTAAGTCTTTCCTCGCTTGATCTGCTGAGTATTTCTTTTTCTGTTTATCTTGATGTGATTGAATTCTGAGAACAAATTTTTAGCCGTTAGCAATGGCAAATTACTGTGATTCACTGCTGTAATATCCTGGCAGAAATTTATGCAGAGAACTTCATAATTGCTGGGCGTGATCACAGTGATGTAGGTGAGAATGTAATGCAGCTGGTGATGGAGAGGCTAAATCAATGGCTTCCATGATACTGGTGTTATTTCCTTGAAGAATTTACAGTTCATGGATCTTTTTTCCTTCTATTTATCCTTCAAGCAAGATTTGGTTAGAGATGTACAGTGGATAGATGTTGATATTAGGTATTGGGTAGAGTTGTTGGAGGAGCTGAAAATGTGGGCGAGCTGAAGTGTTCTTTTTTTTAAATTACAGTCCAGTATATTCCCAGTGCATTTTATTTTGAACATCAAGCTACAGTTTACAAAGTGCTAAGAATGTTATTCTAGAACAGAAAGGATTTCAGTTTTTGAAGAGTAGTGGTTTCAGTTTTTTATTTAGTTGTCTATTAGTTTTCAGCATTTGGATGTTGCTGGTGGGGCCAGTATTTACTGCCCAGCTCTAATTGGCCTTCAG
Organism: Hypanus sabinus; assembly: GCF_030144855.1. Lineage (NCBI taxonomy): Eukaryota > Metazoa > Chordata > Chondrichthyes > Myliobatiformes > Dasyatidae > Hypanus > Hypanus sabinus. The sequence continues at coordinate 15,064,535 of NC_082729.1, read as the reverse complement.
AAGGTGGTAGTGAGCCATCGCTTTGAACTGCTACCATTACTCTGGTGAAGTTTACTATCTGAGTTTAGTACAGCTGCAGTGTGCTCTTCTGTCTATTTTTGTAGTCAGTGGTCTGACTAATGAGCACAAGTACACCTTTGTAACCGCCCTAGTTACCTTAGTTGCCACTTTCAGGGGGTTTTGATCCCTCTGCACAAAGCGAAAAGTGTTGTAAACTGCTGTACTGAGACTTTTCTCTGATAATCAATTCCATCCCACACCCAAAGCATATTGTCTTATCTGGACTAAACTTCAGCTGCTTTCCTGCGATTCATATTTCGAAGTGATTTATATTCTGCTGTATCCTCTGACAGCCTTCCTCACTGTTCATATCCCTGTCAATTTTTCTGCTGTCTGTAAACTTGGAAATCAGCCCTTCTACGTTTTTATCCAAATCACTTGCATGCACCACAAACGGTATCACAGTATTGATTCATTCGTCACAGACCTCCACTCGAGCTTCTATAGAGTTCTGTTTTTTATCTTTTATCTCAGACACTCAGCACGTTATGCACATTCTTATTGATAATGTTGAACATAAAACCAGTCTGCATTCTCCTCCTAACAATACTTCTTTTGAGACAAACAACTTTTAGAGGAGTATAACACTGGAAAAAAACCCTGCAGTCATAGGAATCTAAAACATAAAATAAAATGCTTGGGATGCAAAATTGTAGGGTGCAACTGTGGGGAAATGGGGTGCAATATATCCAAACTCTGATTTTAAAAGTTCTCACCTTAGTTCAGGGGTTCCCAACCTTTATAATGCTGTGGGTCCTTACCATCAACCTGGACTCCAGGTTGGGGCCCTCTGCCATAGAACAGGAATAAATTCTTTCTTTAGCAGTGATGCCTGTCCAGCTCTGTGTTTTCAGCAGTTTCTAGTTCCAGGGACGGTACTGATGGAATAGGCTATTTGTCTTCATTCACTGTTCCTACTGCAACATCTTTGCACGTATGTAGCCATAATGTGTTTCTCTGCCAATGACCTAGTTATATAAATATACCTGAGTATATTTAGCCAACAAGGATAAACTGGAGTCTTCTCACATAAACGAACAGACTGAGGCTCCTGATCAATAAGTGGTTAATTTTGTTCTGGCAGTGGCCGTCTTGAGTTTAAACGTGGGGTGTGGGGTAGTTACTTTTGGGAATATATAATATCAAAGAGAAATTATGGTGAATGAAAGATTAAACATTTTTCTGTTTTTTTTTAAGTGTACACTTGGTACAGGAGAATCAAGATAGTGAAAAACTTAAGGTAACCTTAAGGTAAAACTTAAGATCAGGTAGTATAGAAATTAAAGAGACAAAAACAGCCAATTTGGAGCCTGCTCCTCAGGGCTTTGGTTGGATATGTTGCTGATCTTCCGCATTTCTTTGGTGTCTGGTACTGTCTCAGCAGATTGGAATCTATCAGTACATACTAAGGAGAAAAATCTAGAATCTACGCCAGCAAGCCTGACCCAAATGCTCGAACCTCCTGTTGCGCGTGGGTACAACACGTAATTAGGAAGAGAAGTAGTGAGGTGGAAGGTGGTGGGCTGCAAATTTTACTGAGATTGTTCATGGCTCTTGAGCTCATTTGGTATATATTGATTCACAAGCTTTCATCCCTAGGGGTTAGGGGATTGCATTGTGAGGAAAGATTAAGATAATCTTGTGTCTAATGAAATTTAGAAGAATGAGACTAATAAGTTTTCAATTTATCAGGGCTTTCGTTTCCTTTAGCTGGATACATGACACCAAATAGATACAATACACACCAGGAGCCCCCCACCCATTCCCCTCTCTCACCTATCTCCTTGTCTGCCCATCACCTCCCTCTGCTGCTGCCTCCGCTTTTTCTTTCTTCCATGGCCTTCTGCCCTCTCCTATTAGATTCCCCTTCTCTGCCCCTGTATCTCTTTCACTAATTAACTTACCAACTCTTTATTTCACCCCCCCCCCCCAAAGTTTCACCTGTTACCTTGTGTTTCTCCCTCCCCTCCCCTCCCACCCTCTTACTCTGACTCCTTGTCTCACTTACTCCAGTCCTGTTGCAGGGTCTTGCCCTGAAACATCGACTGTGCTCATTTCCTAGATGCTGCCTGGCCTGCTGAGTTCCTCCAGCATTTTATGTGTGTTACTTGGATTTCCAGCATCTGTAGATTTTCTCGTTTGTTGTTGAGACACCAAGTAGAAGCAGGACTGGGCCACATTGCTGCCAATCATTAACAGACTTGATTTTGGCTTCATCTCTATTCTACTTCCCTGCTTAGTCCTCTAAAGAGGGCAGACCTTCCCATCTCATCCGTCAGTGTTTTTTGCTTCAGAAAGGCAGAGAATTCCAGAGATTTGTGATACTGGAAGAAATTCATCTCTTCACTTTTGAAGCGGCCACCTGTTCTGATCCCTGTGAGGAAAAATTGTATCACCATTGCCCTTCTCAAGCCAATTGAAGAGTTCCTCCAGCGTTTTGTGTGTGTTACCTGGTTCTCCAGCCTCCGCAGAATTTCTCGCTTGTGATTGAGACATCAAGTAGAAGCAGGACTGGGCCACATCACTGCCATTCATTAGCAAAGTTGAGCTCTGCTTTCCTGCCTCTACTAATTTTTCTAAACTCCAATGAGTACACGTAGGCTCAAACTTATAAAAGAGCCCACTTACCCCAGGTGTAAAACATGGAGCATAGGCACATAATGATACGCTGACATTTAAGGCAAGAAATTTGAGGTTTGAATTCTTCATTAAATGTTTAAGGCAGGGGTTTCCACCCATTTTCATGCCTTAGACCAATACAAGGAGTCCATGGACCACAGGCTGGGGACCCCTGATTAGAGGTATAGGATGGAAAGTGGATAAGATGAATTCATGATATTGTGTGGCAAGAGCTGCATAGACAACTTTCTCCGATAATGTCGCTGGAGTTAAACTGAGAATAGGCCATTGACAACACAATGAAAAGAGTACAGAAAGAGAACTTGTACAGTACTGTCCAAAAGCCTTGGGGGGGGGGGGGTTGTGCATGTATATATTCGGGTGCCCAAGACTTTTGCTCAGTATTTATTGGTTAAAATAGGAAGGTGGTTGGGAAACAGAAATAAAAGTACTTGGCTTTGAAATTGTGTATTGCTTCTCTTTCAACAAAATACACTGCAAGCAATTTAAGTATTTCTGAAATTACCATCATAGAGAGATGGAACTGCCAGTGTGATGTAGCAAGGTTCTTTGAAAATAGAGATTTGAGATAATTGTGATACGATACAACCGAGATTTGTGTGACATTGTTAATATCGAAAGAATTCAAAGAAGCTTTAAGCATCAAAGAAGGTAAAGGTAATGATTGTGGTAGGTGAACTGTTATTCAAATTTAAAATAGATATTGGGTCAACTTTTTTTTTGACTTCAACTCTTAAGTACTTTTCCAGACATGGATGTAAACCAGTACAGTGCCTGGCCTCTCATTATTTATACAGCGGATTCTGGTTAATTGGGACATATTGGGACCAGTATGTTTTGACCCAATTAAGCGGCTGTCCCAGTTATCCTGAGTTTCATGGAAATAGTTTAAAAAAAATACAAACTATGGTTTAACAGAGTAACAAATTATGTATTTAAATGAAATACAGAACAAATTAGAACACTTGCAGTATTACTGCTTTACTATACAATTGTGTATAAGATTGTAATGGTTACTGACAGAGATAATTGTTAAATAATTAATTTGCCAAGTGTACTTTGGCACAGTAGTCAATTGGTAAACTATCATTCTTTGCCCCTTAAGGCATTGAGATTTAATGCTTTTCCCAATAATCAACAATTTCCTTTTATCAGTTTCTGACATATTTGAATAACACAACACAGTTATAAGGCATTGTAGATTTCATCTGCACAAAGTTTTTGAAGCGAGCCAGGGAGTTTTGTGGATTTTCCTGTTTCTGCATTTACAGCATCAGCACTACCTTCCTCACCTTGTGCTTTCTTGAATTCAGTGGGACACAACCAACTACCTGTTGCTTTAAAATCTTCATGACCCAGCTTCTTAGCTAGCTCCCACCTCATTCAGTTTCAGGGGAACACTGTTGATTGAGGGCCTCGTTAACATCTGGATCCTTGCCTTCATGATCTTGTTTATGCGATGTTCCTCGGGTAGGCCCATTCTTGCAGTTTACCTTATCAAGTGTGTAATTGTAGATTTTGGCACCCCAGTTATCTCTGCCAGCTGATGACAAGTGGTGTTATGCACATGCCTTTTAATTTGGTCTAGTTGGGTAATTTTTTTTTCAGCTAACATCAAATCTTTTCATGGCAAAGGTCTCACAAGTTTCTGAAATCAAAATGAAAAGAAAACAAAATTATTAGAAACACTGCTTTTTGAATGGATAACATAACACGAGCATGTTAGGCAACTGACAGAACTGTTTGCTCCGAGCCTGGTGTACTGTTTAATGACCACGATGTGACTGTCTCCTGCCCCAATTAAACAGCGTAGTGTCCCAAATAAACAAAAGGAATCCTGGCTCTTTTCTTGAATTGATTTTGTTCTTTAAGAGTTGTCCCAAATAGTCACCTATTAACCAATAATCCACTGTACTTGTATCAGGTCTCTGCTCAGCTTCTGGTGCTCCTTAGAAAACAGTGCAGCAGTTCAGACTACAGTCCAATACACTCTAATCCAAGCAACATCCTTGTAAACCTTTTTAGCACCCTCTCCAAACTGTCCACATCTTGAAATGTGACAGCTGGAACTCCACGTAACACTTCTTTGTGGTGTGACTGAAGTTTAATGCAGCTGCAGCAGCCTTTGGGACTTTTATACTCAGCGCCAAGCATGCTATACAACTTCAGTGAGCCATGAACTTGCAACCCAAGAACCCCATTTACTGTATACTTGACCTTTGCATTTGACTTCCCAAGATTCAACACATTAAACTCTACTGTCATTTCTCTGTCCATATTTAGAACTCATCTAAATCCTGCTGTATCATTTGGCAATCTTCCTTGATTATCCGTTACTTCAATTTATGTCATCTGCAAACTAGGTAATCACCCCACTTAGATTTTCCCTGTATGGAGGAAAGCCTCTGGTCCTGGACTGAGTTGGAGAAGCACCTTGTCATCCATGACCAAGCTGGTTTTGGAGTTGGTTTACCTGCTCACCATGGATCCCATATGACTTAATCTTATACAATCTTGGGTCCACCGTCCCTTGCTTAATGGTATTGGTCCATTGCATAAAAAGGTTGGGATCCTCTGTTCTAGACCAACCCTTGTAAAATGGATCTTGATTAAAGTCTGTTCATAAGTCTGTTCATTGCTCTGCCTTGTGTTTTAAATGTGTTCTCAGACTGGACATTCAAAACGATTTTATAAGCAAAAAATAATAAAGATGTTCTCCTCCCCCCCCCCCCCATATCATTTTTAAGGGTATTCTTTTGCCTGTTCTTTTTATATCAAGCTTGTGGCTTATTGTGGGTATTCCATAAGATATGGGAGCAGAACTAGGCCATTCAATCTATCGAGTCTGCTCTGCCATTTCATCTTGGCTGATCCAACTTTCCTCTCGGCCCCAATCTCCTCCCTTCTCTCTTGATCCCTTGACCAATCAAGAATCTATCAAACTCTGCCTTAAATGTACATAAAGACTTGACCTCTACAGCTGCTTGTGGCAAAGATTTCCACAGGTTCACCACTCTCTGGCTAAAGAAATTCCTCCTCATCTCTGTTCTAAAAGGTCGCCCCCTCTATTCTGAGGCTGCGTCCTCTGGTCTTGAACTCTTCCACCATAGCAAACAGCCACATCCACTCTATATCAAGGCCTTTCACCATTGGATAGGTTTCAATGAGAGGTCACCTCTAATTCTTCTGAACTCTAGTGAATACAAGCCCAGAGCTATGAGATGCTCTTCAAATGATAAGCCATTCAATCCTGGAATCATTTTCGGGAACCTCCTTTGAACCCTCTCCTGTGTCAGCACATCCTTTCTAAGATAAAGGGCCTTAATCTGCTCAGAATACTCCCGAGTGAGGCCTCACCAGTGCTTTATAAAGTTTCAACATTACATGCTTGCGTTTATATTCTAGTTCTGTTGAAATGAATGCTACCATTACATTTACCTCCTCAACTTACAAATAACCTTCAGAGAATCCTGCACAAATACTCCCGCCCCTTTGCACCAGTGTTTTTTTGTATTTTCTCCCCATTTAGAAAATAGTCAACCCTTTCATTTCTTCTACCAAAGTGCGTGACCATACACTTCCTGACACTATTCCATCGCCCATTCTCCTCAACTGTCTTAATTCCTTCAGTAGTCTCTCTACTTCCTCAAAACTACCTGCTCTTCCACCTATCTTCATATCAACTGCAAACTTTGCAACAAGGCCATTCTATCCAAATCATTGACATATAATGTAAAAAGAATCGGTCCCAACACAGACCCTTGTGGAACACCACTAGTCACTGGTAGCCAGTCAGAAAAGGGTCCCTTTATTCCCACTCTTTGCCTCCTGCCAATCGGCCACTGCTCTATCCATGCTAGAATCTTTCCTGTAATGCCATGGGCTTGTTGCTTATTAAGCAGCCTCTTGTGTGGCACCTTGTTAAAGGCCTTAAAATACAAAGTACACAACATCAACTGATTCTCCATTGTCTATCCTGCTAGTTATTTCTTCAAGGAATTCCAATGGATTTGTTAGACAGTATTTTCCCTTGAGGAAACCATACTAACTATGGCCTCCAAGTACCCTGGATCGTCATCCTTAATAATTGACTCCAGCATCTTCCCGACCACTGAGGCCAGACTAACTGGCTTACAGTTTCCTTTCTTCTGCCTCTTTCTCATCTTGAACAGTGGAGTGAAATTTGTAATTTTCCAGTCTTCCGGAACCATTCCAGAATCGAGTGATCTCGAAGGATCATTACTAATGCCTCCATGATCTCTTCAGCCACCTTCTTCAGAACTTCGGGGTGTGCACCATCTTGTCCAGTTTCCCAAGAGTCTGCTTTCTGGGTATGGTAACTTCACACATTTCATGCCCCCGGCACCTGGAATTTCCACCATACTGCTAGTCTCCTCCACAGTGAATGCAGTGTAGCTCTCTGGAAGAAATCCGTTTATATGCCCTTACTATTGAATACAGAGTTGCACATACCATTATTTTAAAACCATTTAAAAAAAATATTGCTGTATTTTGCTTATTCTATATTCATGTGTTTTCTATCATTGCCTATCATGTTTAACACGTGAGTGTAAATAATCGCTGGAGCGTAGACTGAAAGTTACGACTATCAGAGGATGTGAAGAGGCTTTTCAACTCTCCTGACTAGATAGATGAGCAGATTATCATTTGCTGTGTCATTCCTATTGCAGATAAATACAGTGTTCTACGGTGCCATGTTATGCCAGATAAGTACAGTGCCATGTTTTAAACTGTCTCCACTTAGCTGAGCAATATTGGGTATACAATGTTTGTCCTAGCCAGTGTGGGACTATTTCTTGCAAAGCAATTCATTGACTGCAAGGATGTCTGGAGAATAAATAAGCCAAAATCAGCATTCTCTTCTCACTGACCAACTGAATCCTGTTCATCATAACTTGGTGTTTTGAATGTTCTTGGCATTTACCATAAAAGTCTCGGTTTCCAAACGGCTCTTGATAAAAGAGGGTTTATATGGACATTTGAACACCCACTGTTAAGTGAAACCAGCAACTTTACTGCTTTGATGCATTAGGTGTGGCTTTATGCTCAAGTTAGCATTTCCAACACTCGCAATGCATGCTTGATGTGTCTTACTGACTTTCATTTCTTGAATGGTGTACACGCAGAGGTTAAATATCTCCCAGCGAATGAGCAGGCACAATGCAGAGGACCTGCGTGGATAATTATGGGGAGGAAGGTTCTAACCCTTCAGTCCAAATGTGTCTTTAGATTGAGAAAAAATGTTTCCTGGCTGGTGAAAACAATTTTTTTCTCTCAGTGGGGATGTACTTGTCGAAATAATTTATTATAAATAAGGAAGTAACAATCTTGCCCAGTTTTGAGCTCTTTATTGTATAGCAGTTGTGCTACTCTTTTACTGAATTTACATTGTATTTGGGTGGCCAATTATATTGTCTCGTTCAAGAAGTCAATGTTTTGTGTCTCATTCTTCCCAATTGGTGTTTTATTTCTTCAGGTACGGTCCATGGATGAACTGAACCATGACTTTCAAGCGTTGGCATTAGAAGGGAGGAGCATGGGAGAGGTGAGTTTTATATTCAGAATGGACAATGGAAAAATCATGAAGTATTGATGTATATCATTTGACCTTTTTTTGTTCTTCTCTGTTCCCTGTCTCAAACTTATGAATGATTTCTTCCTTCAGTAACTTGGTATTGCAGTCAGAAATGCCTCATGGTTTAAATTGTTTCTGGTGACTTGGATTAGTTGGTTAATTTGTGACTTTACGCTTTATTCTCCATTACTTTGGCTGTGTTGTTCATGAATTCATTTACAAATTACTTTTTTCTTGATGCTGGCTGTGAATGTCTTGTAACAAAAAACTGATCATGGGGTTTGATAGTCACTGAAAGTATTGGTACTTGTAGTTCACTGGAATTGTCTGGTGTGATGCTGAAGTGTACGCGAGGGTTCTGATCCGTGTGCCAAGTTAGCTCATCGTGTTGGTATGGAAGGTCTTCATATTCACTGGGTGGCGAGCTTGGGCTGGTGGGAGACTCTGCTGTTGTGATCTGCACTGGAAAATCCATTTTTGCATCTGCGTCCTCACCAGTCTTCAGGAGGCTGCAGACAGCTGGGACTAGCGTATCCATATTCACATTTTCTTTTACAAATGTACAGTAGAGAGCATCCTAACTAGCTGCATCACTGCTTGATACAGAAACTGCTGTGTGGCGGACAGGAAGGCTCTACAATAGGTAGTCAGATCTGCCTAACGTATCACCAGCACCTGCCATCAAAGGCATGTATACAGAAAGGTGCTGGAAAAGGGCCAGTAGCATCATGAAGGATCCCACATACCATGCTCATGGGCTGTTTGTCCCACCCCCATCAGGGAGGTAGCATCCCTAGCCAGACTACCAGACTCAAAAACAGTTACTTTCCACAAGCAGTAAGACTAATCAACACTTCCACCCAAAACGTTCAATGGCCAATGACTCTACTTATCCGCTATCTGAAGCTGTGCAACAGTATTTGCATTTGAAATGATTCCCTTCAATTTCAAGCTGAGATTGTCCCATATTTTGTTCATGGCCATCTAAATGCATCTGTGTAGTGTTTTGTTTCTTGCCTTAGCACAGTCGTGCGCTTTCTCCTTACGGGGACACCCTGTAAACCTGGTGCCATTCAAAACTTTCTGAATGGGATCAGTGGCTCATTACCCCTGATTTGCAGAGGTTTGTCCTCCTGTTCATTGTAAACGCTCAAATTAATGCTGTACTTCTGTCTGCACGTGTATCCTTAATTTTGCTCAGCACAAAATTCAAAGGTGACTGTGTTACCTCTTTGTTAGCTCCCAAACTCTTCCTCAAACCTTCCTAGTTATCCAGTTATTTTTTTTTAAGGATTTCCTTTATATGTTTGTAGAGTGTATATCTTCCTAATTGCAACCAAATGCCTTCATCCCCAATGTAATCTATTTCTTCCTGCCTTTAGCTGTTTATGATCACAGGTTTCTAATACAGTCGGCCCTCCTTATCCACTGATTCCATGTGCGAGGATTCAACCAACTGTGGATCAGGAAAACCCGGAAGTTCTCTCTGCAGCACTCGTTGTTTGAGCATGTACAGACTATTTATTCTTGTCATTATTCCCTAAACAATACAGTATAACAACTATTTACATAGCATTTACGTTGTATTAGGTATTATAAGTAATCTAGAAATGATTTAACAGTACAGGCAGTCCCCAGGTTATTATCGAGTTCCATTCCCGAGTCCATCTTTAAGTCAGATTTGAAGTCGGAACAGGTACATCCGGTATTATCAGTTAGTCAAACGTTTTTCTTAGTATATAGTACATATTTCACCTTTCTATGCATATAAAACACTTAAGAATCATAACGTATTTCAATAATGAAACCGCTGTGTTGCTTAGTAATAATTGTAGCTTTCATCGGGGCAAGGCCTTTCACATTCTCCATTAAAATTGTTCCGATCGTTGACTGACTGTAGCCTAACGCTTTTCTAATGGCCAATGGCGTTTCACCTCTTCTCGATCACTTTATTACTTCAACCTTATTTTCAATTTCGATCGTGATTATTTTCGTGAACAGAAACTCTGCAGATTCAGAGCTGCACCGCTGGGTCCTAATGTCCTTCACAGTGAGACAGGTTAAATAAAGCCTGGGGTTCTGCTGGGTCCTAAAGACCACCTCACTGAGCTAGATTAAATAAGGGACTTGAGCATCCGCATTTTTTGGTATCCGCGGGGGATCTCAGGACCGATCCCCCGCGGATAAGGAGGGTTGACTGTACTTGCACTTTCTTTTTGATTTCAATTTCTTTATTCCAGCATTTGTCTTAAAACTCATTTGCATGCTATATCAGATTCAGAAATGGTTTAATATCACCAGCGTAACACACACCAAATGCTGGAGGAACGCAGCAGGCCAGGCAGCATCTATGGAAAGAAGTGCAGTCGACGTTTCAGGCCGAGACCCTTTGGTAGGACTGGAGAAGTATCTAGGCCCAAAATGTCAACTGTACTTCTTTCCATAGATGCTGCCTGGCCTGCTGAGCTTCTCCAGCATTTTGTGTGTGTTACTTATGTGTGACAATGCTTCTTTGGCCACTTCGTTTAAAGGAATTTGTATAAATGGGGCTGCTGTGTTAGATCCCTCTGTTACTTGGCATGTACATTCATTCTGCTGGCTGCACGGATCAATAAAGTTTGTTTTGGAATGTACTTGTAATACTCTATAATTAGTTTCTAGGCAGTTGAGTAAGAAAAGCCGACTGCTGTGTGATTTTGGTGATCGATGAGATGTGGTAGAGGATTCCTTAACATGGGGGATAATTGGAAATGATAAGACTCAGGTCCCTTGCCTTTTCAACTGTCCCAATAATAATGCAGTTTTGTTTGTGTGGGAGAGCATTTTGAGCACGTTTACTCTTTGCTGCTATTTTGAATTAGATTACTCATTTTCAATACTGCCATACGCTTCGCGAGTTGTTCATGTGATTCTTTTGTATGTAACAATGCTCATGGGACAAGCATGCTAATGGAGGTCAACAGTTTTTTCTTTAAAAGTTTTTGCACGTGATCAGTCATTTTTCATTTTCTGGGGCAGATGTATCCACTGACACCTAATGCAGTCCTGGTTTAAAACTAGTCTAGTTTTTTTAAGCATCTGATAGACTTCTTTCTGATTCCTAACTTTGTGATTCTGACCCTGTCATTTGCCAAAACTTGACAACAGATTCCTATAGCTTACAGAAGAATGATTAATTAATTAATAGAATTATAGGTGTTTTTTCATCAACTCTTGAAATTCAAATTAATATGCTTATTGTCCAAGTAGGATTCCAGCCTCACTTCATAATTTCAGCACACAGGCTTGTTCTTCAGACAAGATAGCATTCCTTAAGTGGCATCTTTCAAAACAAGTGGTGCTTAATGTTATCTGATGGGGATGGTGGTGAGGGGGCTTCATTTATTGTCTTGACTAGCATTTATCCTTTGGCGATGTTAGAATGCATGGACTTGTGCCTTTCAGATTAATTTTTGTGCTACCGCATTCTGAGACCTTTAGCAACACAAGTGAGTTGCTCTTAAAAACAAAGAAGTCCTTCAGCTGTATTTTGGTCAATCCAAGGACCAAATGCTGGAGATACAACGGTTCAAGGTAGCCCCAAAATTTCAACTCCTCGTCCATGGATTTGCATACAAGTTGATTCGAGTGCATAAAGGATCTGGCACATCTTAATAGCTGATTCCGGGACAATGGACTTGCACTGTGATATAGTGAGCCTTGTTAAATTGCTCTTGAGTAACTTGGGCTATTAAAGTGAGTCCTAAAATTGTAGGACAGTAACGTCTCTGTTATGTGGATTTACTGAACGTTTTGTGCATTTATTTTATATATGCATAATATTTACTATTATTTTATGAAGGATGTGCTTTTTAACTTACGTGATGCCTTTTTGTGTGTGTTCTCTGGGATCCGTATTTTAAAATATTCACAGCATACTGAGTTAAGCGTTACCTCCTTTATCAGCCCTCCTGAGATTATGATCCCAATTTTTCCACTAGGAGCAACTCTTTAGTATCCACCCTGTTGGGCTCTCGGAGCTCCCAAAGTTTCAGGGAATAGTGATACTTGCGCTTTCATTGAGGTCTAATAATTCAGATTAATGATTGTCTTGTGTACTTAACAAGTTGGAGACATGTAGCCTGCCTGTACAGATGGCTGCATTGATAAAAGCCGCTGTAAATGTCAAAAAGAATGAAATGCTCTGCTGGTTTGGTGTTGGAGTGCACAGTATGAGATGGAAAGATTGTCCTGACCCGAACTTGAACGGAATATCAGCAAAGACCTTGCTTCTGATGAGCTTGGAAAGATAGAAGTTCCTGTCGCTGCAGTACCATGTCATGTTTGGATGGTCATGTCTGTAATAGTTACTTGTCAGAGGTTGGAAATGCTCCATGGAGGCTTAGGCAACTCAACCTTTATTCATATCTGGTGAGATTTTCATTAGGTGTGTATTTGGAACTTTGAAGGAGGCATGTTAAATAGTTACAAGGCAGCCTCTCACCAAAACATGCACGCACAAAGTTCACAGAAACAGTCCCAAAACATCTGCTTGTCCTGTTCTTCTAGACCTAGTCTTGGAATTTCTATTAGTGGCTTTTGAAGGATGATTTGAATACTGGAATACTGTCGCTGCTGAATGTGTTTCCTCTCCAGTCAGCTGAACTTTCCTTGTGCTCATAAACTGAGCTCGGCATGTTTGGATATTGGCTTCCATTTTCGATCCAATCTCAGAGATGAGGGGGCAATATTGTACTTGTGCACATTAGCAGGGTGTAAAGTATCGACTATATTGTGGAACTGAAAAGTTGAGGTGATTACTGTTTGTTTCATGTATTGTGTGGTAAAAAAGAAACAGATGATTTGTTTTTGGACAGGATGAAGTACAGGGGCTGTAAAAGACTTGTGCTTTTGTTTCACTCATCTGGAGTCTCTCACATTTTGCAGTGCTGGCTCCTCAAATATCTCATTTAACCAATTGCGACAACAGAAAGTTTACTTGTGCATAAATTTACTTGGGAATTTGAAGCTTTATAGCAAGCTTGCCCTTTGATATTTTGTAATAAACAGTGTAGGTGAATGTCTTTTTCTTTTATTTTTAAACAAAATATAGCCCAAAAAGATTCAGGACGTAAGGGAATTTTAGGTTGATTTGCAATTCATTTTGAATTCTGCAGACCTTGATGGTGTAATCTTAAGCCATTGTAGATAATCCTGTTAATCATTAACTAATCATTTAGATGTGTGGAGAATTTCAGATCATAAGTGGTGTATATAGTATAATTTGTTAATTTTGTTAACTTGTGTTGGTTGTTAATGGACTGTGCTGGAGCTGCAACTGCAGAAACCCGATGTTCATGTTGTTTTTATGTCTATGACAGTCATGAACTTAAAGCATGCCATGTGAAGCAGTACATTAGACATTTGTGTCTGTATGGTGGTGTATTGGTCATCAGTCATTAATAAACTTTGGCTGGATGCGATCCTTTAAGTATCCAGAGGTGTCATTATTAATTATTTTCATATTTTACAGTGCATTTAGAGGTTTTGCTTGGTAAACAAAAGATTAAAATATGACCCAGTACTATTTATCTTAAGTATTTCTATCACCAGCAATTGAGTAAAGTATTCCTGACAGTCTGAAGTATTTACTTTGAACCATCAAAGTGCTATGCCTTTGGAAGGCCATTTGGAAAGATTTCACTAAGGTGTCTTGTTTAGAACATGGAGTGTTACAGCGTAGTACAGAGCCTTTGGCCCACGATGTTGTGGTAACCTACTCTACCTAAACCCTCCCCCTCCGGCATGGTCCTCTATTTTTCTATCATCTAAGAGTTTCTTTAATGCCCGCAATGTATTTATTTACCTCTGCCACCTCCCGTTTGATCTAGTATTTGTGTGGGGCTTTTCTGGAAAACATTGCTTGGTGGTACTGCTCCTTTAAGCAAAGAGATTTTGCATTTGCCGGAAGTTATTCAAAACTGGCAAAACTATTTGATTTCCTTTCCATATTCATGTTTTGTTTCTGCTGTCTGCTATGCACTCAGGAAAGGTCTCTGCTGTTGTAGCTTAGTCACCTTGGGAATGTTGCAACTCAGTGTAAGTTCCTTTAAAGGACCTTGTTTCTCTCCCAATCATTGAGGTAAAAAATCTTGTTCTAATGAATCTGGCTTGCTTTGAAAGAATGAGGAAGGTTAACCTTCTGTGTTTTGTTTATAACTTGTGTACAGTCGGCCCCCCTTATCCACAAGGGATTGGTTCTGAGATCCCTCATGGATACCAAAAAACGCGGATGCTCAAGTCCCTTATTCAACCTGTCTCAGTGCGGTGGACATTAGGACCCAGCAGAACCCCAGACCTTATCTAACTTGTCTCAGTGCGGTGGACATTAGGACCCGGCGGCGGAGCTCTTGAGGCTACATCCACACTAGACCAGATAAATCTGTAACCAAAGCTTTTTCTCTGATTTTACCCTCTGTACACACTAAAACGGTATTTTCATCCCCTGAAAATAGAGATTTTCAGAAATGCTCTCCTAGAGCGTGTAACTTTGAAAATGTCGCTTGGGCAGAGCAGTGGTAACAGGAGAAATCTAAAAACGCTGTCATGATGTGCCGGAACAGATGGTGGCAGCAGCACGGAATTTCATTGTTTTCATGCACGCAATAGAACAATGCGCAGCGGAAATGGAAATAATAAACCACTTCCTCTTCGGTTGTTTTCTGTAGATGAGTCCTGCGCATGCCCAGGAGGAGGGGATTCGCCCAAATAGCCATTTTAATGTGGACAGAGGTATTTTTAAAAACGCCTAGTGTGAACGACTACTGTTTTTACACGAAACCGGCGTTTTCAAAATTATCCGATCTAGTGTGGACGTAGCCTGAATCCGCAGTGATCACGAAAATAATCATGATCATGATTGAAGATAAAGTGGAAATGATAAAGTGATTGGAAAAAGGTGAAACACCATCGGTCTTTGGAAAAGCATTAGGCTATGTCGGTCAACAATTGGAACAATTTTAAAGAATAAAGTGAGAAAGGCTGTGCCCCAATGAAAGCTATAATAAGCAACACAGTGGTTTAATTATTGGGTTTTGGGTTTTTGATCCTTCACATCCACCCGGCAGGGATGGAGAGCGCACTCAGGAGTGATCTGTCACCGGATCGAAATTGGGAACTTCCGCTTCCGAGCCCGGCGCTGATACATACATTCTTAAGCATTTTATATGCATAGAAAGGTAAAATATATACTATATACTAAGACAAACGTTTGAATAACTGATGCTAAATAATACTGGATGTACCTGTTCCGACTTACTTATTAAGAGAACTTCCGATTTTTTTCGATCCCGATCCACAATAACCCACGCATATCCTCCCGTATACTTTAAATCATCTCCAGATCACTTGTAATACCTAATACAATGTAAATGCTATGTAAAATAGTTGTTATACTGAATTGTTTAGGGCACATGCTTGAGCAACAAGTGCTGCAAGAGCACTTCTGGGTTTTCTCGATTCGCGGTTGGTTGAATTCGCGGATGTGGAACTTGCGGATTAGGAGGGCCGACTGTGCATGTTCAGTAACTGCTTTCGTTTCATCAAATGCCCACTTGACACAAGTAAGCTTGTAGAATGATGCATCGTACCATCTTGGACATAATTGAAGATTCCTGGTGAAATACTTATGTCAGGAATAGCTCCCGTTAAACGGCAGCATCACAGTTAGAGTGACAGTATTACGGCTCGACCCATCAGAGTTTAATTCCCATGCTGTCTGTAAGTCTTTCCTGTGAGTATGTGGGGTTTCCTCCCGCAGCCCAAAAACATACCTTTAGAAGGTTAATTAGTCATTGCAAATTGTCCTGTGGTTAAGCTCAGGTTAAATTGGTGGGTTGCTGGGCGGTATGGCTTGTTGGGCTGGAAGGGCATATTCTGCACTGATTATCTAAATAAAATAAGTAAATAGTTTACTAATTGAATATGAAACCTTTTCATCTGCATGGTTTGGTCACTAACCTGGCTTGTAATGACTGCCATTGGAGTATTGTGTACAGTTCTGGTCACTGAATTATAGGAAAGACGTCAACAAAATAGAGCTCAGAGGAGATTTACCAGAATGTTACCTGGGTTTCAGCACCTAAGTTACAGAGAAAGATTGAACAAGTTAAGTCTTTATTTTTTGGAGCGTACAAGGTTGAGGGGAGACTTGATAGAGGTATTTAAAATTATGAGGGGGATAGATAGAGTTGACGTGGATAGGCTTTTTCCTTGAGAGTAGGGGAGATTCAAACAAGGACATGAGTTGAGAGTTAAGGGACAAGAGTTTAGGGGTAACACGGGGCGGGGGGGGGATCTTCTTTACTCAGAGTGGTAGCTTTATGGAACGAGCTTCCAGTAGAAGTTGTAGAGGCAGGTTTGATTTTGTCATTAATAAAATTGGATTGATATATGGACAGGAAAGGAACGGAGGGTTATGGGCCGAGTGCAGGTAGGTGGGACTAGGTGAGAGTAAGCTTTTGGCACAGACTGGAAGGGCCGAGATGGCCTGTTTCCGTGCTGTAATTGTTACATGGTTTGTATTCTTGAAAGATTTTTGGCAAACGGGCTCTCTAGGAGATTAGAGCGTTCTGTTTGCACTTCTGTACACTGGTCAGTTTATAGAATGGAATTTGTTGGCAGCTCTTTTGAGTTCCGATTTCTACATTATGATTGGAACCCGACTTCATTGTATTGGATTTCCTTGAACTTGCTGCATCTTAGTGTGTAACATGCTGTCAGCAGTTGGGGTAGAGTCTGGGTTGAATAATCTCGAAGATCAATGTGTGTGTCTGAATCAAAGAAAAGAATTGTTTGTGGTTTGTAATTGATTTTAGGATTAATGTGTATTGGTCACAATCTTTCTGTTGCCCTTGTGATTTGATATGCACTGAATCTTGCTTGCACTGTGTACTGTCTCAGAAATGCTTTTTGACAAAAACTGTTATTTTCCTCTTGCTTACACAGCAGCTTCTGCCTGGCAAGAAATTCTGGGAGTCTGATGATACAAACAAGGATGGGCCGAAAGGGATATTTCTTGGGGATCAATGGAGAGACAGTGCATGGGGACCTTCAGGTGAGAAGCGTGAGCAAATCGCATTTTTTTAAATATAAAGTATTAATACTAAGTTAATACCTCCAAGCCACTGAGGATTGATGCATACAGTTTGGAAGAGGCATGGCTCAGGTGCTTGAGTTGTTCTCCAATCTGGGCAACTTACTTGCAAACATTTCTTCACCACGTGAGCAGACGCCATCAGTGCCCTGTTGATTGTGGTGTGTCCTCCGAACGCTTGGCCTTTATATACTTTTCAAACACGTTACTGGTTATAAAGTGGCACGACTGACTCTCCCTAGTCCCTACTCATGAAGATAGACGAGCGCAGATTCAACTGGGCATCGATGAAAGTCATGGCATAAGCAAACATTTGACATGCAGGAGAATTCCTAGAAGTGTGGTTTTCTGCGAACAATTCTGTAAAGAAACTCGTAGGCCTCAAACCTATTTATGAACCAATGTGGGCAAAATGCCTGTCCGCAACATACGAAGTTAGCTAATCAGTGACGAGATTCCCTCCCCATGTCACTTGAGTTTCCAAAATGACGTCTGTTCAGCTGATTTAAAAAGTATATGAGGGCCAAGCATTTGGGGGACACACCATAATCATTGGTGCACTGACGATGTCTCCTTGAATCACAATGAGACAGTAAGTAAATTGCCACGATCAGAGAATAACTCCTACCCAACAGTGGATACAAACCGTCTTTCCTGGATTGTCTTTCTTTCGTTGATACTGAAGTGGTCCAGGGCATTTGGAACAGTTGCACAATCTGGACTGTCCAGTTGGAAATCTCTTAAATTTTTATTAGTAAGGGTGCCCTCTTTGCTAAATTGAGACAGCACATTTACATCAGATATGATGACATGCCTTTCTTGATACTTGGTAAATAAGTTATGTTCTTTGCTTTAGTTCTACGTTGAGTCATGGAACTATACCGTGCAGTAATCAGTCCTTTTCGCCCAACTTGTTAGTGCCTAAGTGACCTAGTCCCATTAACCTACATTTGGCCCACCTCTAAACCTTTCCTATCCAAATATTGTTCAAGTGTCTTTTAAACATCTACCACTTCCTCAAGCAGTTTATGCCATCTGTGTTGTACCCTCTGTATGGGGGGAGGGTGTGGAAGCTCCCTTTCAGGTTGCAGTGAGGTGAAAATCAACCTACTGGCAATGACGTGGATCCAGATATTTCATCTGTTTGTCTTACTTGCAGGGAAACTGAGCTTCAGGTGATCCTGTCTCATTTTGATTATTATTTCTAACTCTGCTATTTTCAGGGGTGTGCAGTTCTTGCCTGGAAGTAGCACTGGTGGCTCTCCTAATGTGTGCAGTCATTGCACTCAGACTCTGCTTAATGCTGATGATGTGTTATTTGGAGATGGAGTGCTTTGTAAATCAGTGCCTTGCGGAGTCGTTATTACGTAAATGGTCATGTGTACCTGGTTTAAAAAAAATCAAACGAGATATATGACACATTATTTTATGTTTAACAGTAATCGGTGGAGTAACAAACACACAAATAGTCCTAACCTGTACGTCAGTGGAGCAGCCACACATCGCGGCAGCTGCAGAGGGAAGCAGGTGTTGGTTACATCTTAGAAGAGGGACCAGGCTGAGCATCCTCCTCTCACTTCTTCAAGTAGCGTCGAAATTTGACTGCCTTTTCTCAAGTTTCCTCTCATGAAGCAGGAAATCACGTCGAGAACCCCTCTCTTTGCCTTATTGCTTCACTCTCAGTCAGGGTCATTAGCAATGAACTCCATGATTTGTGTGCTTGTGGTGATGCTAGTGCTGAGGAATTTTGTGGTGAGGTGGATGTTTCCTCTTCCCCAGCTGGGTCCTCAGATTCGGGCTGTTTTGCGGACATTAAAGGTGGGGGGAAATGGAATAATTTGGCGAGGGAGCGAGAACGTTTACACACGCGAGGGAGGCAGAGCGTGAGCTAATACATGATTGGCTGTGAGTGGCTCAGAGCGCATGTAAAGCGCTCTCATTGGCTGAGTGAAAGTTTACTGTAATGGCAGTAAAATTTTAAGTGTTTAGAATGGATTTTGTTCTTAAAAATTTCAATAATGCATTGAATAACCATCTTATAATGAATCAGCACTGTGCAGGGTCTGAGCGTATGAGTAATTGTATTTGCTGTAAGGATTCTCAGAACTGGTATTCGTCTAGAGAAGCTTGAATATGTCTGGACTAGAGTTGATCTTAAAAGGAGAGTATTTTTGAACTACCTTACAATGGCTTTTTGGGTTCCTGTGTGGATGGTGCCACGTTCGGAATTTCCATTTGAAGGGAGCTCCCAGGATTTAATGTTGCAGTTTGCTATTTAAAGATGAACATTTACATTTTGATGCATGCGATTTCACTTGGGGAAACCATCTGTGCATCTAATTTCTAGTAAACTGTAATGTGGCTATGTGGAGCTCTAAAAATCTCTTCAGTTCTGAATTGGTTGTTATAATGGGGACTTGTTCCACTTCTTGCTCAGATCACTCTGTGTCACAACCAATCATGGTGCAGAGACGTCCTGGTCAAGGATTCCACGGCAGCAACGAAGTCAACTCTGTCTTGTCTCCACGTTCTGAGAGTGGTGGGCTTGGTGTCAGCATGGTGGAGTATGTACTGAGCTCATCTCCTGGGGAAAAACTGGAATCCTGCCTCAGAAAAGGGCCATTTGTAAGTATTGGAAATGTTTGATTTTCAATTATACAGATAAAGGAACAATAGGAGATTGTTCAAATTTTGATGATAATGTATTTAACTATGAATGTTGTCTGTTATATATGTTCTTTGTCTCGAGCTTGCCTTGATGGTATCATCTCTCCAGCAGCCTATTGTCAGACAACCTCAAATGTTATCTGTGGTGCCAGCTCAAATCACCATCAATTATTAGCAAGCTGTTTATTGCAAAGTATTCATGCAATAATCCAACATTGTTAATTTTCCAGCGGAGGGGTAGATGGTGATCTATCAGGTATTTACTGCGTGGTTGATCTTAATTGCCCAAGTTGGTATTTTTCTGTTGTCCTATCTGGTTTAGATCAGCTTTATATAAACCTTTTAGGCTTATCTAAGTTAGTATTTTATTAAAACATTTCAGTTTGTTTCCATAAGGATCTATTGTGCAATTGGTAGCCCTATTCACAAAGTAATTCACTGCAGAGAATTTCTTCTGTGATTGGGTGTTACCAGTAAAATTGGTCAAAGCTGTGACTTATTACCTCAGCTATTTAATTTTTGGTTTCACTGGTACATCATCCTGTGTGCAGTGCTAGTGATATCAGAAAGTTAATTGTGCTTCTTTGGAACATCGTGTATGTGCACTTGAGCTCTCCTGGAATCAGGGTAACAGCAGTGACGCTTTCCAATCAGTGCTGAAATCTGTAAAATGCCAGCATGTTAGAATACTGGTAAAATGTCCTTTGCCACATCTTTTTCCTCTGCCTTTGTTTAGGGTTCTGGAGATACTGAGGCTCACAGTGAAAAGGGAGACAAGAAAGGAAAATCTTCATTTGATGGAGATAAGATGGGGGACCTGAAAGAAGTAGAAGATGATGGAATTGACAAAACAAATGGCTTGGTGGTGCAAAATGGCATAGATTCTGATAAAGACTTCAGGTATTTGGTAAAATCTACATGGTTTTTGGTCACAATTACTTTTTCTATAACCACAGATTATGGCGTGTTTTCATTTTGAAGGAGTTTCAACAGTCAACATGTTTAAATGCCCGTCATGACACATTTAAGAAAAATCCTACACTTTCTATCTTGACTTTGTGAGCAGAGCGATTAATAATCTTTTTAATTCTAAACTCACTCAATAACAGAATTATTTCTACTTGCACAATGTAGTCTTCCTGTTAGTGACTTTGTTATGGTTTATAACTGGCTGCTGTCAGTGGGATGGAATTCATTTAGAGCAGGGGCTCCCAACCATGAACCAATACCACTAAGCAAAGAGTCCACGGATCCCAAGTTGGGAATCCCTGACTTAGTGGATCTAAGTGTTTCAAGGTTTTGTTTTGGTCTAAGGCAGTACTTGATACTAGTTACGAACTTTTGCTTTAAAAATCTGAGTGAATTCAAATCTCAGTCAACATTAACTCTGCATGTTCACTTTGAATTTCCTGTGGCCAGCTTGTAGTTGTGTAATTGCTGCTAAACGTGTTTGTCCTTCTTCAGTACGAGGTGTTAGAGCGTTCCTGTGAAACGGTTTGTATCGTAAAATATCGTAAAGGGAAGAAGCAATTACCATTAATTTATATGGGAAAAATTTTTGAATGTTCCCAGATCCCAAAAATAACCTACCAAATCATACCAAATAACACATAAACCTAAAATAACACTAACATATAGTAAAAGCAGGAATGATATGATAAATATACACCTTATATAAAGTAGAAATATTGTAGGTACAGTGTAGTTTCACTTATCAAAATCCGGAAGACAGTGAGCCAAAATCGATTTGGAGAAAAATCGGCACGTACATGCATGTGCACGTACACACCTACACACATGCACGTACATGCATGTGCAAACAACTTGCCCGCACAAGGCTTCACAGTCATTGTAGTCTTTCTCTGGGTGAACGCGCGTATAAAGCAGGTGTCTTTTTTTTCATAAAAGCGAAAATCCTCTTTGGTTAGCGAAAACAGGTACTAATGTAGGTCTTTTGTAACGGTGAGCTGTCATAAAGCGAACGTTGGAAAAATGGGGGGGGGGGGCACCTGTACTTGTGCATATATTCACAAGGAACTTCTGTTTGTGCAGCCGTACCCCTGGCAGCTGTCAGACCTCCCCAAGTGAAGTGGTGGATCTACTTGGACCTAACCAGAACAATTCAGAAAGCCTGACCAACAGCAACAATGTAAAGCCTACAGAAGATTTCAATAACGTAGAGTCACAGAATGTGCCCTTGGATTCTATGGAGCCTGTCGGACTGGATTCGCTTCAGTTTGATTATTCCAGTAGCCAGGTGCAAATGGACTCTGGAACAGCAGCTGTGAGTCTATTCGATTACAGCTCACAACAACAGGTCAGTTTGTCTACTGCGCAACCCAGCTTGTGTTGGAAGATTGCAGAACTTGTCAGATCGTTTCACTTTCCTGAACGGAGAGATTAACGTGTTACTTTCCTAATACAAACTGAGGCATCTCAGTCCCTCTTACCCCTATGCCTTTTTATCCTCTGTCAAATTGTGCAATTTTATTTGAATGGCCAAAGTTACCATTTAAATAGTTTAAAAATACTGAATGTGTTTTCAAATCTCTAGTGGATTGAAACTGAATTATTCTGGTGTCTTGAGGCCCAGAGCAATGGCGAGATTTTGAATAAATATGTTACCTTGGAAATCACAGCCATGAAGTATAGATTAAGGCACTGTTTTGGAGAGAGAGCAATAAGAAGGGCATATTGGACGACTGGTGTAGGGGATGTAAACCGGTCTGAAGACCATGTTTCCTTGTTACAATTTCTTCATAATTGTATATCCCATTCTTTGCCCTTGAAGCTGATGTACTTTTTGCATAGAATATAACAGTCATTTTGCTGTGGTTTACATTTTAGCAATGCCCGATACTGTCTTTCCACAATGTTGGCATTCATGTATCCCTGGAGCATAGCAACAGAGAGTGTGAATACCAGCTGTTTTTCTTTGCCATATTTCGCCTGACCTTTAGTCAGAGTCACACAGTGCGGAAGTGAGTCCTTCAGCATAAAACTAATTGAAGAAAAAACACTGAGCTGGGAGATGTGTCCTCATTTTGTTTTTACTTTTAAGCGAGGCATCCATATGTGACATGGTGGCGTAATGATGTAAGCCATTCGCCTACTGTAACATATAACCTGTAATGAATTATGTCAACAGCAAAGAATGCTTAATCAAACAATATATTTACAATATTACTGAAATATTAAATGCACAGCACAGATCACTACCCAATGCAATGCAGAGTAGAATTTGTAAAGTGGTGCATGCAGTGACTTTGGTGCCAAGACCTTTCGTGTTTTGAATATATTTTAATAACCAATATTACGGTTACCATGGAAATTTGTGGTGTTAGGGTAGTGAGGAAGGTGGTTGAAGGCTACGAGAGGATATATTGCAGATGGAAAGTTTTGCAGAGCATTGGCAGAATTCTGAGAAATGTGAGGTGGTGCATTTTGGAAAGTCCTTAGGGTGTAATTTCAGTAAGTGGTAGGACACCAGTGAATATTGATGACCAGTTAGAGAATGCAAGTTTCAAGTCCATAGTTCATTGAAAGTGGCAAGACAGGTAGGTAGATTCTTGCCATCAATAAGTTGGAGCTTTGAATATTAGAAGCAACAACTTAGGCACATTTGGAGCATTGTGCTTCATGGTAAGAAATGTGATTGTGCTTAAGAGGATGTTGCCTGAATTCGAAGACTTCAGTTAGGGAGTGAGACATGGGCTGGGCATCTTTCTCCTGGACTGAAAGTCTATGGCTGTTGTGATAAGGGTATTATAAGAGGCAATGTGTAGTTTGGCAGAATCTCTTTCATGGTCATCATCATTATGTGTTCTGTTGTATGACATGGGCAGTCTTGGTCTTTCCATGACCATGATTGTTCTTGACCACTTTTTGTACAGAAGTGGTTTGCCATTGCCTTCTGGGCAGTGTCTTTACAAGATGGGTGACCCCAGCCATTATCAGTGCTCTAAAATCGGGTGTCAGTGGATGCATAACCAGTACTTAGAAAATGCACCAGCTGCTCATATGACTATCCACCACCTGCTCCTGTGGTTTCTCAGGGGTTGGCCAAACAGGTGCTACACCTTGCCCAAGGGTGAACTGCAGGCCTGTGTAGGGAAGCAGCACCTTACACCTCCTGTGGTAGAGATAATATCTCCACTCTTAAACCCTGAGTTTTTTTTTCCAGGGTAGTGGTGTCAAAAAACAGGAAGTTTAAGAAGAGGGGGAGGAATTTTAAAGGAGATCTGAGTTTTTCCAGTGTTTGATATCTGCAGTGTTCTGCCAGAGGAGGTGGATACACTCACTGTTTAAACACTGAAAAGGTAAGGGATGGAAGGATGCCAACCTAATAACAGGAAACAGGATTCGTACAGGTGAGCAAAATGGTCAGTATCGATTGGTAAGACGAATGGCCTGCTGATTGTTTTTGAATGCTTACTGTGAGCCTTAAACTTGTAGATCTGGAAGTAATTCAGGCAAGTGCAAATTAACCAAAGATGACAGCTTCAATTAAACTAAGTTTCAGGTTGGATAATATATGGCAGCCAGAAACCGTTTGGAGAATAATTTTAGTTTACTCTCCATGGATTTGGATGATCCTGACTGAGCAATGTGTTGTTCCTAGCATAAGGGAGATTTTCCCATTCAGCATTTTTTTGAGGGCAGGCAGCCCCAAACTGACTTACCTGCCTCTCTCACCCAATTATGCTTCTGTCAGTTTCTTATCGAGAAAGAGTAGTTTTAAAATAAATCGTAATGGGTGGGCAAAGCAGCGGCTGAGTTGGTCTGGTATTGACATAAATATGTTGCATCGGAGTAAAAAAATTCTTTCATTCTGTTTAGCTTTTCCAGAGACAGAATGCATTGACGGTTCAGCAGCTGACAGCTGCACAACAGCAGCAGTATGCACTTGCAGCTGCCCAGCAACCTCACATAGGTAAGGGAAACTTTATATTGAACCTCTTTCAATATCTGTACTGCACCCAGCTAAAAAAATTAACATTTAAAAAATAGTAGCTACGATAATTAACATTTAAAAAATAGTAGCTACGATAATTAACATTAATGCGTGTTAAGTGTGGGACAGTTGACCTGAATCTTTGATGTCAAATTTATTGAGATACAGCGTGGAAAAGGCCTTCCAGCCTTCGAGCTGCGTTGCCTAGCAAACCCTGGGTTTAATCCCAGCCTAATCATAAGGCAATTTACCTACCAACTGGACTGTGGGAGGACACCCACGCAGCCACAGGGAGAACGTACAGTCAGTGGCGGGAATTGAACCCTGGTCGCCTGCATACTGTTAAGTGGTGTGCTAACCATTACCACCCTGCCAAACCTAAATTTAAAGGAAACCTGAAGAGAAAACTTAACCTTGGAGATAATTGGTTACTTAATGTGGAGGGTGGGGAAGAGTAAACAGTATTTAATGTCAAAGGTGACGCCCTATTGTTACTTGGAAGGTAATCCGGTATAATTAGGACCTACATTAATTTATAGTTTCATTGTTTTCAGGAGCCACTGAGGATCCAAGGAGATGAGTCAAATTTGAGCAAAAGTGCTCAAGGGCTCTGTTGAAGTAAAATGTATTAGGTTGGCTCATTATGTAAATTGTTAAGGGATTTCAAAATCAACCTATAACCTTTTACTGGGTACATGTTGAAACAGGTGCACTTGGTTCATCCCAACTGTGTTTAATTACTGTCTGGTAAATAGAAGGAGATGACTTCTGAGACATTGCTGCTTCACTATTAAGACTGCAGCTTTTCCATTTGAGGAAATTTTCTGAATTGAATTATGTTGCCACTTCCTATTAGTTAGGCTACAATCCCTTAAATCATAATCGCAGTGCAGTAGTACTGGGAACACAGAAGGAGCAATGAAATTAGTACTACGGTGCTTGATTAAATAATGTGTTTTTATGCAACTTAATGGATGACCAGCAGGAGAATCCTTGAGTTCGTCGACCATCATTTTATGCGTTTTGCTCATAAGAAGTAATAACATGCATGTCGTGGCTTTGGGAACCTCCTTCAAAAATAGACCAGTGTGATACCACTTAACCTTGATAATATTATAAAGTCTTTTGTTGTCACACAAGCGTTTGGAAGCACCTGGAAGTGATAACATGCTGGAAAGAGTTCTGCATTGAGGGCATTTTGTGTCGTAATGAGATCTCGAATTGTGACTGGTTGGAGTGGGGTTGTTATGAATTTATCGATGTTTGCAGATTCACTCCACAGGATGGCTCTGCAGTCTGTTTTGGAAATGCATCATCCCATACTGTGAGATAGAGGAGCAGACTTGCTGAATTTAACAACCAAAGCGGCGGAAATGTCATTCTTTCTCTATTTTAATTACGAGGGGTGATTGATAAGTTCATGACTTAAGGTAGAAGGAATCAATTTTAGAAAACTTAGCACATTTATTTTTCAATATAGTCCCCTCCTACATTTATGCGCTTAGTCCAGCAGCCGTGGAGCATACGGATCCCTTCCTTGTAGAAGTTGGCGTCTTAGACCTCCAGAAGTGGTCCACAGCAGGGGTGACTGATGTTCATAGCCTAATGTAGAAGGAGATGAGTTATACAGCTCTCGTTAGATCCACATGCAGTTCAACTATTTGACTGCAGAAAGTTTGAAGTTAAAGAAGTGATCTCCTTTTACCTTAGGCCACAAACTTATCAATCACCCCTGCTGTGGACACTTCCTGGAGGTCCAAGATCCGTATGCTCCATGACCGCTGGACTAAGTGTGTAAATGTAGGAGGAGACTATGTTGAAAAATGTGCTAGGTTTTCTAAAATTGACCCCTTCTGCCTTAGGCCATGAACTTAACAATCACCCCTGGTATTCTTGGTTGTAGTACACTTTCATTCAGTCAGTGGTTCAACATTCATGCCACAACAATTGCTGTGAAGCAAATTAGATACAATGTAATAACCTCCATTTGGATCCACTGAAGATCCCAGATACTTAGATTTGATTGCTTCTCCCTCCAAATTGTACATGCTAGGCAAAGTTACCTGCAAGCCCTGTCTCAGCTAAAGCTCTGGGCCCCTGTCTCCACCATTGGCCATGGACCTCTCTTGATATTTCATCCTTGACTGGATCCATGCCTTCAAACCACCAGATCTTCACCTTCCTTGTGTCCAGGAAGGATTGGAAGATTACCTGACTCTGAACTGTGGGTCCCACATTCTCCCACGCCAGTTCTGATGGCTCTTCCCCCCACTTTTTATTTTGGAGTTTTCTCCTTTCCTTTTTAGTTCTGAATGTCAACTAATTATTTCCATAGATGCTGCCTGACCTGCTGAGTTCCTCTAATGTCTTGTGTGTGTTGCTCTGTATTTCCAGAATCAGTGTTTACTATTTAGTAGCCATTCGACTACTACTTAAGCTTGAATAACTCCTGTAGAGTGAACGTGGGTTTCATTTTGCTACATTTTGTGTACCTGTTCCTGAGTTTTTAATTTTTGTTTTTAATGCTTGTAGAAACAGCTTCCTATAATTTTCTAAATGTTTGGTAGTGTGGTTGCACTTGGAATTAATCAGCTTCAGTTTACATTGTTCAAAGTTCATGTAACACACTGAATAATCAGAACCAGAAACAAAGGTAATTGAATAACCCCAGTGATTGTTTAAAACAAGATTTGCAGGTGATTCTACATGATTTTATGTGTTTTATTCTCTTATCACACAGGTATGTTTTCAGCCGGCCTTGCTCCAGCGACATTTGTTCCCAATCCTTACATCATTAGTGCTGCCCCTCCAGGTACAGACCCTTACACTGCTGGGCTTGCTGCTGCTGCAACTCTGGCAGGTAAAACTTTCACAACTGTTTCAGTGATCTGAATGAAGATAATAGCACTACTTTTTTAGTTAGCCCACTCCCTGCAACACCATAGAAGGCAAGGGTAAGGAATGATGTGTAAAGGGGAAAAAAATCAGTTTGTAATAATTTTTCTGGATGGAAAAGGAGATGGAGTGCTGTGAATGGTTTTATCTCATTATGGATACTTTATCTCAGTTGCAATATTATATTGCTAGTCTGGATTTTTCTTGCTTATGCATTTAAATTGATGATGGTCAGCCCATTCAGTGAAGTGTGTTTTGGGGGACGGAGGGTAAATTTGTCAATCAGTTTGAAGAGCAGAAACGTCAGAGTTTGAGAGGTGAATCACCAGAAGAGGCTGTAAAGGCAAATGATGGGAGGAGGTAACATTCAGTTAATGACATTTTAATTAAAATAGAAGTAACTTGAGACCTATCATACAAAGTATTCCTGTAGAGGAATAGATTATTTTGGATCTATGTTGTGGATTTTTTTTTGTCCTTTTTCAGTAGAGTTTATTCATGATCGCCCATCAATTCCATCATCTGTCATCATGTACCAGGATGGTTGAGGCAGAATTAGTTGGCCGTGCCTTTTCGCAAGTAATTTCTTTGATCGTGCTTAAAACAGATGCTGAATGGAAAGGCATATAATCCCATTACCCAGATGTAGTCTTTGAGAAACATGGCATCATATATTTTGTATGATCTTGAAAATGATCTGGGAGGGTAACCCAATAATTGAGAAATTATTATATTTGATAGCTCCTGAGGTAATTAAAACCACCTCATATTACAAGTGCATTTGTGAAGAATACATGTTGTATTTTTAAGTAACTTTTTCTTGTGAATGGAGAGGTTCAGAAAATCGTTACTTAGTCTTGTCTGCAATGTTCTTCAAAGTTAATACTAGTATTTATTGTTATAGTAATAAAATAGCTGCAAGTTAAATTTGTTTTCAGCTTCTTTTTGAACAGGGGCATCAAAGACAATTCGCACCGAAGTCGCACATTGAATGCTTCTGTTATTGTTTATGTTTTGTGGGAAAAGAACTTTGTTTGGGATGGTGGTGAATATTGGCTGCTCAGGTTGAGGAGCTTGATGTTGCGATGTTTGCTGAGTTTGGCAGTTAGCTTGCAGACGTTTCAGCAGCAGTCGAGGTGACATCTTCAGTGCATAGATGTTGGCGTTTCCCTCTGAGAAGGCTCATATTTCTATGGGCTTCCATTTGCTTGCCTCGGCCCTGAAGGGGTGGACAGTCAGGACCGTGACAAGCGAATGGGACCTTCCAGGAAGAACACCAATAACTATCCAGTTAGGGTATCACCTCGACTGGTCCTCAAACTTTGTGAACACTGCCACATCAAACTTCTCTTTGTCTTCAGCTCAGGAAAGATGCAGTGAACTATAGGGTTGATTTGACTTTTGTGTAGTAATATTGGTCTGAATGTGTTTTTACTTACAGCCCATTTTACTGCACATGGCTTTTAGTTCAGAAAAACAGGAAGGATGACTCCCAAAGCCGATGAGACTTCAAGTCTAATGCACAAACTTGAAAATTATTTTCAACACATTCTTCAGAACCTGTTCTATCATAATTGTGGATGTTGGTTGTGGTCAAGGCAAACCTATTCAGTGTGCAGTAGCTAATATCCTTTTCATTAGGTTTACAGACAAGAATTTGCACTTCGTCAGTGCCAAGTTTCCAGTGTTGCAAAACTGGATTCACTGGCATAAAGTAGTTTGCTGCAGAAAGGAAGCAGGCCATTTTATTTTTAAAAAGTGTTAAGAAGGTTAGTCTGGCAATGATGACACACTTGCCCTCACTGAGAAGAATATTCAATAATGAAAACTTAATTCTGTACTCAAATCTGAGCTGGACTAACCATTTAGCTGATGAAGCTCTAAATCAATGTTCTTACTTCTGTTAATAGTTTATTCGTACGGATATCTTGCTAAAGGTGAAGTAGGAATGGAGTTGTATTTGAGGGAAGATTAGAATTTCAGAAATTTGAGGAAAAAATGCTTTTATGTGGGGATGAGAAACTTTTTTTTAATTGATTTGATTTAATTTTGTGCAGCTGGACAATACTCCAACCTTCAGTGTTCCAGGTTTCATTTCAAACATCTGTTTGTGCCTTTGAACCTTCCAAATAGTCGATGGTTACTATATATGCTACCTTAGCATAACAGGTTTTATAGATAGTGATGATTTTGCCAGTTGGAAAGAAACAACATGGTTGTTAGCACAAGGTTGGTTTCTTCCCACTGTCTTCCCAAGTTACACAGCTGAGATCAGATCATCTTCAAGAGAATTTCATTTAAACTGTTTAAATTGTCTACGTAATATGTGTAAAAAAATTAGAAAGGTTGGGTGGGACTCCAACCAGAGGTCATGGGTTAAGGGTAAAGGTGAAAAGTTTAGGGAGGACATGTGGGGAAACTTCTTCACTTAAAAGGCTGTGAGAGGGTGGAACAAACTTCCAGCACAAGTGGTACATGCGAGCTCGATTTCAGTGTTTAAGAGTAGCTTGGATAGGTACGTGAATGTTAGGGGTATGGAGGGCTACGGTCCCAGTGCAGGTCGAAGGGAACAGCAGTTTAAATGGTTTGGCATGGACTAGATGGGCTGAAGGGCTTATTTCTGTGCTGTACTTTTGCCACATTTACTGAACTTTAGGAAGCTATCCTAATGTACTAAATTCAGTGAATCAATACCTGAGTTCATTAAGAAGGCCCAACTCTTATATATTCTTTAAGTAAAAGTTTTGGTATCGGGAACTTTTGCAAGAAACGAATAAGATCTATGGAAATGAAGTCATACAATTTGTGGCTTATTGATTGGACAAGTTGAAATATCTTTAATGAAAGCTCATTTGTGATGTACCTGGGATTTGTGCAATAATGATAAAGTTGAACATTCTGTTTCCGATGCCATTGTTCGCTGTATTAGGTCCTGCAGTGGTCCCACATCAGTACTATGGTGTTCCGTGGGGTGTTTATCCAGCAAATCTCTTCCAACAACAAGCTGCAGCAGCTGCAGCTAACAACTCAGCAAACCAGCAGGCTGCATCACAAGCGCAGCAGGGCCAGCAACAGGCAAGTCACGTGCATATTTACCAGCTCATTGTAAGAGAGCATGACAGTGAATAAGGAAAACTGTGGGGGTGGTAATAGCTGATTTATGATTATGCTGTAGTCCTCCATGATATTATCACTTCTAAGGCATTTTGAGGATTACTAGTCTGTGTTTCAATGATGTGGATCAAATGTATGGTTAAAAGCAGTAACAAGTTGTTTATGCACCCTGACGATTGTGACAAATCTGCCGTCATTATTTGAAGACCTCAGCCCAACTAGAGTACAGTGGTGCCTGAGAAAACCTAATGTGGAAGGCGATCCTGGAATTACTTTTGAAATCTTGGTGATCTTCCTTCATCCAGCAAATAGCTGAAGCATACAAACAAAGTCACCAATTTGATCGTATTGCTTAAGTGAAAAGCTGTTGTTTCAACTTGCAAGCATTTGATTAGGAAATTCAACAGCAGCCAAATTTTGTCCTAATTCTAGTACATCACCCTCTGCCAGGCATGTCAGAATTCAAGAAATAAAAGTAAAGTCAGCAGTTTAAGCTGTTCCACTTTTCACTAATTTTGTGGCTACTCTTTTGCCTATAATGATGCTCCTTAATCAGTGTCAAGAGTGTTAATTCTCTAAAAACTAAATGTTTATCTTAAATATGCTCCAAAGCCCTCTTGGGTAATGATTTATGAACTCCTAGGTAGAGATATTTCTTTTCAATCTCTTCTGATCGGCTGACCTGTTACTTTGAGGCTCCGATTAAAGGTTCTAGGCATGTCAGCCTCATTTGGACATTTACCCTGTTAAACCTCTCGGGGTGTAGAAGATAAATCATTCGTCATTGTGTATCCAGATTCTGACTTGTTCCCGTAGCTGCCTTGTTCATCTGTTTTCTCCATTTGGGTTTCTGATCAATGGTGACCACAGAATGTTGATTAGAAGGCTTGACAATAAGAATGCCATTGCATGTGGTTGGACCTTTGGTAATGGTAGCTTCCTGAGATCTTCTGTGGTGCAAATACTACTTGTTACCTCTAGCCAATGCTTCGTCTGCAGGCAAGGAATGCTTCATTGAGGTTTAAATTTGCAATCATCAAAGACTCCCCAATTTGCCTTTGTGCAACTTTGTGCATCTATTTTCTGATGCTCTTTTAAAATCTTGTTCAACGCGTTGCTTCGTTGGGTGAAGATTTGACGATCCTTTCTTTGTCTTTTATACCAGGTTCTGCGGGCTGGAGCCAATCAGCGGCCTTTGACCCCAAATCAAAGCCAACAAGGCCAACAAGCAGATAGCCTGGTAGCAGCTGCTGCTGTCAACTCAGCTTTAGCTTTTAGCCAAGGACTGGCTACTGGAATGCCAGGTAAGATGCCATTTTACTCTGTCCAGTTATTTGGTGGTTGGTGGTTTGCAAAAAAGATGGCTTTGTAAAGAGGTTAATTATTAGCATTGTCAGAGCATGGTTGTATAGGGCAAATTGTTCATTTCCCTTAAATACTTTTATGACAATTTTCAATAAATAATGCAAAGCAAAGTTTTGTTGCATGATTAAATTGTGACTAGTTTGAAGTTTGTTTTAAGCAATGAAAATCTATGCATATCCTCCTCGATGCTGCAGTTTCTGAGTATCTCACACAGACATTTGAGGTAGAGTTCGTTGTACAGTGTTACTGTTTGATGGCTATGTTATCGTAGTGGCAGAACAGAATCAAAAAGAAGTATAGTTCAAATTTGCACTTTTCAGTCTTAACTCATTTTGGTATCAGCTGGTATCAAGTCCAGCTATAACGATCAATGCCCATTACATTGTTTGCTAACTTTAAAGATGCGGTTTTCATACCAACTGTAGTGTTAACGATATTTTTGGAAGTGTGTTCTTTTAATTTGTCTGGCAATAATGACACACTTGCCCTCACTAAGAATATTGTTCAACCGTGAGGACATCACTTATTCGCGACCTGACCCAGCCAGGGCCTGTGTTATAGGCCAAAGCAGTAACTTGCTTAAAAGACTTTTTAAATGTTATAATAGTTCTCCATATTGAGTCTTTGTACCTATGCTAATGCATACTTTAAATTGATTTCCAGTGGTTTAAAACACACATCCCCTGCACTTGTTATTACTAAATATAGCAAAAGGTTTGTTCTTTAGGCTGTGTGAAAAATTGTTAAAGAGAGTGGCCATTCGTTATATAACAGGGCACTTCAGGAAAGGAATTCAAATGGCAAAGGAAAGAGTGGTAGGGGTAGAGTACAGGATTGCGCCACAGTATAGAATAAATCAGATGCAATAATAGGTTTTGAAATGAAATACTCCGCTGTGTTTTGTGAATAAGATGAGGGCAATGTCAAGAGGGGAATCAAAAAGAAGTGTAGTTCAAATTTGCATAACATTGGTCTTAAGCACTAAGCTTAAGCTTAGCACTAAACTAAGCACTGAGACCAAGGATTTACAAACACGAGATTTTGCAGATGTTGGAAGTCCAGGGAAACACACCATGCTGGAGGACCTTGGCAGGTCGGGTAGAGGATGAAAGAGCTGACGTTTCTGGCCTTCAGTCAAGCAAGGGCGAGGGAGGGAGAAGAGTGTACAGTCTGGCAGGAGATGGGAAAGATAGGTGGGTGGGGAGGTGGAAGGTGACGTAAGAAGCTGCAAGGTGATAGGTGGATGAGGTAAAGGGTTGAATAAGATGTAACCTGATAGGAGAGGGGATTGGACCGGGGAAGGAAAGTAAGTGATTGCAGAATTACATTACAAAGAATTGATGCCAATGAGACCTGGCTGGTGTGTGTGCATGTGTGATGTCAGTGGGCCTTTAACAAGGGCAACAGAGTTGGATGGTGGAAGTGTTGATAGGGCAATGTGGAATTGACAGGAATTGAGGGTTTTAAACCAGATGATTCTCAGCTTGGGTACAGGTAAGGAATTTTCAGCAGTGGCCAGAGGAAGTTCACTTGGAGTTGGAGAGGGCAAGGTGACCCTCCTTCAGCCTTTGTCCCTAGGTCGGTTTCCGTTTGACACTATTGATTGTTAGCAGGCAGTGCTAAGTTATGACCGTAATCATGCTTTATTTCAGGTTATCAAGTGCTTGCTCCAGCCGCTTACTATGATCAGACAGGTGCTCTTGTGGTGAACGCCGGGGCTCGGAATGGCTTGGGGGCTCCTGTGCGCCTCGTTGCTCCAGCACCTGTCATTATAAGTCCATCCGCAGCCCAAGCAGGTAAGGTTGGATTTTTGGGAAGACTGAAAATAGATTTATATCCTTCAATTCTATTTGTTTATAAACCTACGATGTTCACTGCATCTTAAAACCAAATCCTGATAGATCATTTCAGATGTGTAGTGTTTTAAAACAGAACCCTGGTAGGTCATTTCACGTGTGTTTTAATTGAACGATGAACCTGTGAATCCTGTGGTATGACTTGCCGGTAATTTGTGTGCTAGTTCAGTTTTTGATGTTGAATTTTAATTTTTCTCTGGGGTCATAACAGATGAAACTATTGATTCAGCAGAAAAGTTGCACAGCTTCTGAAACACTACCATTTCCTTTCCATTCTCTCACATCCCACCCAAGTGCCTGCAGGTTTCCTAGTTCTACAGTTTACTTGAAAACATTGATTGTTGCATTAATTTGGGTGATCTTGAGATCAGACCTGTTCAGATAACATTCCAAATTTGGGTGTATTTGGTAATTATCCAAGGCATCAGGTGCATTGCGGAAGAAACCTGTCACGCTGGCTATCCTGTAAAGTGTTCTAGACTGCCATGGTAGTAGGTTGTTTGGGAAACTAGCTTCCTCAGCATATCACACGCCTTAAAAACTAATTTATAAAATTCTGTGAAGTTAATAATGTCATAAAACATTACAATGTAATTGTTCAGATTTATGTATAATGTAATTACTTAGTTTGAGGTGCTAGTGTATGAATAGTGTAGGTATAAAAGTTTTCTTTGTGTAATGTACTGATTCCTCAAATGTTCAATTACAAGTTAATGTTCTGTAACCTATTACTGGGCCTTTGCAAAATAGTAAAAAATGTAACATGAGGCATGTTGTAAAACATCAGATTGTAGTGCAGAGCAGATTTTACAATGTTTGTTCCTCCTCAAATCTTGTGGGATTGGTCATGAGCAGAGGCATAATGTCAAGAGCACAAACTGTTTCTTGGGAGGTTGAACCTGACCTGGTTTGCCATCCACATTGCTACAAAGGACGTTCATAATCTGACAAAAGTTGGTAATCTTGCCCTGTTTGGTTGAAATCCCGTTGTCTACATGTTTAGTGCTAGGCTCTTGAATGTATGTTTTGTGTTCCAGCAGTTGCAGCAGCAGCAGCCTCAGCGAATGGAACAGCAAGTGGCTTAGCAGGGACATCAAATGGCTCCTTTCGCCCGATGAGTAATCAGCAGCCTCAACAGCAACCACAGCAACAGCCCACCAACAGTTTGGCCTCAAACTCATTCTATGGTAACAACTCCCTGTCTAGCACTTCACAGAGCAACTCGCTGTTCTCTCAGGGTTCTGGCCAGCCTGGTGGCACCTCCCTGGGCTTTGGAAGCACTAGTTCTCTTGGGGCAACACTCGGATCTGCACTTGGAGGATTTGGATCAGCAGGTATATTTAAACTGTAATAGTACAATGCTAAGTGCACAACTTCATTGTACACGCTCAGTCATTCTGTTTCCCATCAGGCATGTATTTGAGTATTTAAGATAGTAATCCACATTGTACCTACTTGAAGAGCAGAAAGTTAATCTTGTTTCTCCATCAAGAGGTTCCACACTATAATATTAAGTTCTTAAGTAACTTATTTGACATAATAGGTAATGGTACATGCCAAACAAGTAATAATCTGGTACTTCATTCTTGCATTGAGGTATCTTCAGCTTAATTTCAGTTCACTTTCACATTTTAACCAGTTCATTGCAATCCCCATGAGCAACACAACTGCAATAGTCATTATTTTCCACCCTAACAGTTTTTAAAAAATTATCGTTCCAGTCTTGTTTGCAAGGATACGATTTGTATCTACACTGCTGGGTGGTTTATACCGTCATAAGTGAACTTAGCATGGGATTTTACCCACCGCTAAGAGTTGTAGAAATTATAGTCAGAGTATTTTTTAAGGGGATCCTACACAAGAACTCTCTGGGTCTTTTGATCATAACTGGTATAAAGCATTTTTTGACTTTATTTGCTGAGTTGCCTTCAAGAGATTTGTAATTAGCAAGTTGTGTTTATGTACCCAGATAAGATGCTTTTGATGAACTGAAGTCCATCAAAAAATGCCTTTAAAAGGCTTATTTGTGTGGCCTGATAATGTACACAGATGTTGCTATTGTAAAGAATTAAAAATAAACCACTTTAATTCTCTTAAGTTGGCAGCTCAAACACCAGCAGCGGCTCAAGGAGAGACTCGCTGACTGGGAGCTCGGACCTATACAAGCGAACAACCAGCAGTCTCGCTCCTATAGGCCACAACTTTTACAACGGATTGGGCTTCTCATCTTCCCCTGGCCCAGTAGGAATGCCTCTTCCAAACCAAGGACCCAGCCACTCGCTAACACCACCGCCATCATTATCGTCACACGGATCGTCCTCGAGCCTTAATCTGGGTAAGAGGGGTGGGTAACTCTCAGTTAATTTTCTCTTGTTCTCATTATGCCAGGATTTTTTTTTAAGTAACTTGTTATGGATATTTAGCATGATGTTAGCTGACTATTGTGTAATCTTTGTTTTTCTACAGATTGTTAGAATTTCAACAAAAAGCAAAACTTAGTGCAAATAAATAATATAATGGTATTTGGAATTACATGGACAGGGCTGGGAAAAACAAATTGTTAATATATCTTGAATCCACTGGCTTTGGCATACTCCCAGAGCTGTGCCATTCTGTCCTTTTATGGACTTCTGTTTATTCATAGTTATTGATTTCATCATAGAAATTAGTATAAATAAAGTGTTTAAGTATTACTGATTTTATATGAGCTAAAATATATTTTCAAAGGAAACTATATAATAGGAATAGAATGAGGTGAAAGATAAATGTGTGGCTGAGGGAATGGAGCAGGGGCAGGGATTCAGATTTCTGGATCATTGGGACCTCTCTTGGGGTGGGTGTGACCTGTACAAAAAGAATAGGTTGTACTTGAATCCCGGGGGACCAATATCCTGGTGGGCAGGTTTGATAGAGATGTTGGGGAGGGTTTAAGCTTGTTTGGCGGGGGGGGGGGTGGGAATCAGAATGTGAAATGCAGAGATTAAGATAGAAAGACAACGGCATGATGCTAAGAGTTCTGAGTTGATGAGGAAGGACAGGCAGGGGACGAAACATTTCTGTAGGCAGTTAAAGGGGTTGAAATGTATCTATTTCAATGCTAGGAGAATTAGGAACAAGGGGGATGAACTTAGAGCATGGATTAGTATGTGGAACTACGATGTTGTGGCCGTTACTGAAACTTGGTTGGGGGAAGGGCAGGATTCTTAAGGATAGGATCTATGAGCATTTGGAGAAGTACAGTCTACTCATGGATAGTCAACATGGCTTTGTGAAGGGAAGATTGTGCCTCACGAGCCTGAATGAGTTTTTTGAAGAGGTAACAAAAGAACGATGAGGGTAGGGCAGTGGATGTGGTCTACATGGACTTTAACAAGGCATTTGATAAGGTTCCTCACGAGAGACTCATCCAGAAAGTCATGAGGCATGGGATAAGTGGAACCTTGGCTGTTTGGATAAAAAATTGGCTTAAAGGAAGAAAGCAGAGGATAGTTGTGGAAGGAAAGTATTCTGCCCGGAGGTCGATGACTAGTGGAGTGCCGCAGGGATCTGTCCTGGGACTCCTGCTATTTGTGATTTTCATAAATGACCTGGATGTAGAGGCGGAAGGATGGGTGAGTAAGTTTGTGGATGACACGAAGATTGGAGGAGTTATGGATGGAGCTGTAGGTTGTCAAAGGTTGCAAGAGGATATAGGCAGGTCTACAGGGTTGGGCAGAAAAATGGCAGATGGAGTTCATTCCAGATACGTGTGAGGTGATGCATTTTGGAAGGACAAACCAGAAGATTGAGCACAGGATTAATGGTTAGTTACTTAAGAGTGGATGAACAAAAGGACCTTGGGGTTCAAATCCATACATCCCTCAAGGTCGCTCTGTAAGTTGATAAGGTAGTTAAGAAGGCCTATGGGATGCTAGGCTTCATTAACAGGGGGATTGAGTTCAAGAGTAGAGAGGTCAGGTTGCAACTCTACAAATCTCTGGTGAGACCACAGTTGTGTTCAATTCTGGACACCTCATTATAGGAAGGATGTGGAAGCTATGGAGAGGGTGCAAAGGAGATCTACCAGGATGTTGCCTGGTTTGGAGAACAAGTCATATGAAGCAAGGTTAGCAGAGCTAGGACTTTGTTCTTTGGAGCGTAGAAGAATGATGGGACTTGATAGAGGTCTACAAGATTATGAGCGGCATAGATAGGGTGGATGGTCAGTACCTGTTTCCCAGGGCACCAATAGCAAACACCAGAGGGCATATGTACAAAATTAAGGGAGGGAAGTTTAAAGGAGACATCAGGGGTAAGTTTTTTTTTACACAGAGGGTTGTGAGTGTCAGGAATGACTTGCCAGGGATGGTGGTGAGGCTAAAACATTAGGGGTATTTAAGAGCCTCTTACATGGATGAAAGAAAAATAGTGTTATGGGGTAGTGTGGGCTTATTACTTTTTTTAAAGGATTATATGGGTTGGCACAGCATGGAGGACTGAAGGGCCTGTACTGTGCTATAATGTTCTATGGTAAAGCCTGCCCCTTCATACTATTGTATTGTGGAAATGACAATTTTGCTGGAAGTGTTACCTCACTGAAGACAGTGGATGGTCCTTCTCATTGAAAGCTGTTGCTATAATAAGCCTTTAGCATCTCAAAAGCTGTTTCTATCTAAATGTTGCTTTCTTAACAAATACTAATATTTTGTGCTGGTTGCCTCACTGGACATTGGATACATTAAAATCTTGATGCATTTGTGTGACAGGTGGACTTACAAATGGCAGCGGAAGATTTATTTCAGCCGCCCCAGGAGCTGAGGCCAAGTACCGCAGTGTTAACAGTGCCTCCAGTCTGTTCAGCTCCAGCAGTCAATTATTTCCACCATCACGTCTGCGGTACAGCATGTCAGACGTGATGCCGTCGGGCCGCAGCAGACTACTGGAGGACTTCCGTAATAATCGTTATCCAAACCTTCAGCTCCGTGAAATAGCTGGCCACATTATGGAATTCTCTCAGGATCAACATGGTTCAAGGTGGGGAAAGTTGGCGTATCTTGCAGCGTCCAGCATTTAAACAGTGCTTCTGAGCAAAGTCAGGAGGTTTAACCTCGTTAGTGAAGTACTACCATTATTTTTCTGGCTAATTAATTTTTTATAATGTTGCTCTGTTGCACTTGATCAAAGTATGGATAAATAAGCAGCCGTATAATATTAAATGCAAGTTGGTTAGAAGGAAAGTTGCAGAATATTGTGCAAATAAAACCATCAAAGTAACCTTGGCTCCGATGACTTGAATGGGTAAGATTGTTATGAAATCATTTTGACAATTTTGTGGGAAGCCACACAACCGTGTAACAGTTGGCCACTTCATAGCTTGTATTACAGAAGAAAAGCAAATACGTCATATCATCGTAAACAAGTGTAACTTGCAAGTTGATAAGCACGCTTGGGCTGAGTAAAATTTGTACTGATGTTTGGAGCTGGAGATAATATTCTAAAGGATGCAGAAGGCATAGATAATGAAGACCATAATCAGACAGAAGATATTACTTGGTAAAGAGTATAGAATGGGTTCACTGAAATTTCGCAACTTTAAAAATATAGAGATTACTTTATTTGTCACACGCACATTGAAACACGGAGTGAAATGCATCATCAAATCAGTGAGAATTGTACAAGCGTCGCAGTGCTTCGTGTCAAGATAGTATGTCCACAACAACCCTAACCATGCGTCTGGAATATGGGCGGAGAAC
Source organism: Hypanus sabinus (assembly GCF_030144855.1). Lineage (NCBI taxonomy): Eukaryota > Metazoa > Chordata > Chondrichthyes > Myliobatiformes > Dasyatidae > Hypanus > Hypanus sabinus. The sequence goes on along the minus strand of NC_082729.1, from coordinate 15,024,523 downwards.
ATATGAACTCCTTCCAGGCAGTGGCAGAAATCGAACTTCATTGTTACAGCTGGCGCTGTAAAGCATGGCGCAAACCACTAACCTACTGTGCCACCCTTCTTTGTAGAATTTTGCAGTTGATGTTTACTGAATATGGTCCATAAACCACTTGGTGTGTACCTCTTGAGAGCTGATGTGCCTACTAGCACCATGATGATTTGCTGCTCTGGGCTGGTATATCAGATCATGTTGAAGTGCCTTTTAACGAGGTCACTGCTTGAACCTCGTAACAGAGTCATAAGAAGTTTTGAGGGAGTTATAGGGATGAGTAACATTTGGTTATTGCTAGGAGAGGGGGATGTTTAGAATTTCTTTCATGAAAGCTGATCTGTGTGCCATTTTCAAAAATAATTCAAGGCATGCAAAGCAGTTGGTATAAACTACAAGACCTTTCTGAACCTTTCTGACTCCTTGAAATATCTTCTGGCCCACAGGTTCATTCAGCTTAAATTGGAACGAGCTACCCCTGCAGAGAGACAGCTGGTCTTCAATGAGATTCTGCAGGCAGCCTATCAGTTGATGGTGGATGTTTTTGGAAATTATGTAATTCAGAAGTTTTTTGAGGTAAGCAGACAAGAGAAAATGGAGATAATAGTTTAAATTTCGTTCTACATTGCTCGTGCTCACAGTGAAAGTTAAGGCCCCTGAAATAAAGAAATCAAAATCAGATGTGAAAAATATATTGATCCATTCTGCCTTTAGTAAACAAGCTTATGATTTTTGCAGTCCCTCTTGGGAATATCTCTGATCTTCAGAATGGGAAGTAAAGCATTCCTGCTGACATACCCCACTTCCTGTATATTTTTGTTTGTTAGATCACCTTGTGGAATACCCAAATTTCCTTATTCCTTGGCCTTGCTAAACATAAATATTTTCCCATTAAGGGTGCCAAGTGCTCAAGAGAATGAATGCTGTCTTTCCCGACTTGGATGAGGGACAAAGGTTGTGCTATGGCACGTAGGGCTCAATGTGTCGATACGATATCTCCTTTCCTGATTTATAAGGGTGTGGTGAACTATGTGCCTGTCGGGACACGCCCCTGCTGACTGCTCCTGTGGCTCCTCCCACAGGCCCCTGTATAAAGGAGACCTGCGGCCTGAAGCTCGGCCTCAGTCTCCAAGACCTTGTATGATAGACACTCACTCCTGGTTCCTTCTTCCAGTCAATAAAAGCCGATATCTCGCCTACGTCTCAGTGTGAGTTATTGATGGTGCATCAAAGGGGCACCAGCTTTCAGTGGGATTTTGTAGATCATGTTTCTTTAATAAAATGTATCGTTGCTGCTGCTTTTGATAAAAAGATTGTTTGGATTTGTTTAATCTTCTGAGAATATATTCAGTCATTGGGGCAAAGTATCCTTACCCTGTGAGTGGTGGAGATGTTACCACTCAGTTTATTTACAGCTGGTGGATTGAAGAAGAAGTGTACAGGGTTGGGTGAGGGAGGGAGATCTGATTAAAGCAAGAAAGGCCTGTATCTGTGTTGTTGTGCTTTCCAGTAAAACGTCTGTGCTCCTTGTCTCTAGTTTGGAAGCTTGGATCAGAAGCTGGCTCTGGCCCAGCGTATCCGTGGGCATGTTCTCTCGTTAGCGCTGCAGATGTATGGCTGTCGTGTGATACAGAAGGCCCTGGAATCCATTCCTCCAGACCAACAGATCATTGTAAGTTTGATTTTATCTTTGGCCCAGCTATTTATTTCAGCCATTTTACACAAGGGAACTTCAAGTTTATTGTCATTCATTCGTATATACATATACCACCATGTACCAAAATGTGTACAATACAGTGCATATAACTCACACACAACACACGAACTTGTACTGCCACCAATAAATTAACAAATAATAAGGTATATTTATAACAAGTTAAAAACAGCACAATATATCGCTATTGGTGCCTTATACGTGTTGAGACCTGGCTGGTGGCAGGGAGATGAGTAGTCTTGTGAAGAAGCTGTTTCCCATCCTAACAGCTCTTGTTCCTCCTGTCTGATGGTAAGAGGTCAGAGAGCTTGTTGGACAGGTGGGAGGGGTTGACAATGCTAAGGGCTGTGCGTGCGCAGTGTTCCTGATAAGTGTCTCTAAAGGATGAAAGAGAGACCGTGCTGATCCTCTCAACAGTCCTCACTGTCATTTGTAGTGGACTTGCAGTTCCCGTATCGGAAGCTGATGAGGACGCTCTCAATAGTGCTCCTGTGAAAATTGGTTGGGGGTGGCGGTATCAGGGAGCCTCACTTGCCTCAGTCTCCTCAGGAAATGGAGATGCTGCTGTGCTTTCTTGACCAAAGAGTTCAAGTTGAGCACACATTGAAAACATGTTTTTCTCTCCATTAAATTAGAATTGGCAGAACATGATTAATGGTGAGTGGGTGTACTTTCACAGTAATGGTAAAATAGAAATCTGTCCTTTATTCACTTTGCATGCTGACCTTGGACTTTTCTTTGTCTTTATAGTACACTCTGTAAAGCTGTTTAGGAAATCACAGTTCGTATATAATTAATACCAATGTGTCCATGAGTGTTACATCGGTAATCTTTATTTGCACTATTTATCTTTGTTTTGTAGATTGTTGTGCCTTTGCACTGCTTTTCTGCTGCAGAGCAGCAAATTTCATGTCCTGTGACAGTGAAATAAAACTGATTCTGAAATTACTTCTGTTTGGAAAATTGACCATTTCAAACTTGGTCAAACTGCAGAGTTAAGCTTAGACAGGGTCCTGCTTTCCAGGAATATAATCATTCTAGGATCTAGAGTACCTTAAGACCGTAAGACATGGGGGCAGAATTAGGCCATTCAGCCCGTTGAGTCAATGCCATTACATCATGGCTGATCGCGCTTTCCACTCCGTTCTCCAACCTTCTCCCTGTAACCTTTGACGCTCTGATTTATCAAGAATCTATCAGCTTCTGCTTTAAAAATACCCAATGGCTTGGACTACACAGCTGTCTGGCAGTGAATTCCATGGATTCACCACCATCTGGCCTCAATTTTGTTTTAAATGGACGTCCCTCTACTGTGAGGCTGTGCCCTTTGGACCTAGATCCCCCACTATAGGAAGCATCCTTTCCATGTCTGTCTAGGCCTTTCAATATCAATATTCGATAGGTTTCAATCCAGCAATCCTTCCAAACTGCAGTGAATACAGGCCCAGCTCCATCAATTGCTCCTCATACGTTCACTCTTCATTCCTGGGAAAATTATAGTGAACCTCCTCTGAACCCTCCCCAGTGCCAGTACAACTTTTCTTAGATAAGGGGACCAAAACTGCTCTCAATACCCCGAGTGGCCTGACCAATGACTAGTAAAACCCCAGTATTACATCGCAAACACGAGGAAAACTGCAGATGCTGGAAATTCAAGCAACGCACACAAAATGCTGGTGCTCCCCTCACCCTTTCTTTCTTCCAAGGTCTCCTGTCCCATGATCCGCGTATCCCTTTTGCCCATCACTTTTCCAGCTCTTAGCTTCACCCCACCCTGTCCTGTCTTCTATCATTTTGGATTTTCCCCCTCCCCCTCCTACTTTCAAATCTCTTACTATCTTTTCTTTCAGTTAGTCCTGACGAAGGGTCTCGGCCTGAAACGTTGACAGTGCTTCTTCCTGTAGATGCTGCCTGGCCTGCTGTGTTCCACCAGCATTTTGTGTGTGTTCCCAGTATTCTTGCTTTTGTGTTCTTCACTGACTCAAACTACAAATTAACCTGTAGGAAATCCTGCTTGAGGACTCCCTAATCCTTCTGCACCTCTGATTTTTGAGTTTTCTCTCCATTTAGAAAAAGGTCAACCCTTTATTTCTTCTGCCAAAGTGCATGACCATCTCTTCCTGACACGGTATTCCACTTGCTGCTTCTTTGCCCATTCCCCTAATCTGCAGACATCTTGCTTCCTCCACCTACCTTGGTATCATCTTCAAACATAGACAGAAAGCCATCAATTCCTTCATCCAAGTCATTGGTGTATAATGTGAAAAGCTGTTTCAACACTGCTACTTGCTGGTAGCCAACCAGAAAAGGTTCCTTTTATCCCCATTGTTTGCCTCCTGCCAGTCAGCCATTCTATCCATGCTGGTATATTTTCTATAGTAACGTGGAGTCTTGTTACGCAGCCTCTTGTATGGCACCTGGCCAAAGGCTTTCTGAAAACCCAAGGAAACAACATTCACTGATTCTGCTTTGTCTCTCCTGCCTCAAAGAATTCCACAGATCTGTCAGGCAAGATTTCCCCTTTAGAAAAAAGGCTTTGGCATGGTTTATCATGTGCCACCAAGCAACCTGTTTAATAGATTACAAAATCTTTCCACTTACTGAGGTTGGGTTAATTAGACTATAATTTCCTTTCTTCTGCTTCCTTCTCCTGTTAAAGCGAGGAGTGACATTTGCTGTCTAACAGTCCTCTGGAACCTAGTGATTCTTGAAAAGTCATTACTAATGCATCCACTATCTTATTTCAGAACCCCGTCTCACTATACACCACATCCAATTGTATACCAATTGCCACCCTCACTCCTATCACTCTGGTTCCCAACCTCTGCTAAATTAGTTTAAATCCACAGCAGGAGCTCCAGCAAACCTAGCTGCAAGGATATTGCCCCCCTCAGGTTCAGGTGTAATCTATCCCTTCTGTATAGGTCATACCTTCCCCCAGTCAATGTTCTAGAAATCTGAAACCCTACCCCCTGCAGCAAGTCTACAGCCACACATTCACCTGCCAAATCATCCTATTCCTCCCTCACTGGTACATGGCACAGGCAGCAGTTCAGAGATTTCTACCCCAGAGGCCCTGCTTTTTAGTTTTCTGCCTAACTCCTTCCCTCATTTGGACTTTCCCAGCACCGCATCCATACAACCAATTTGATCTTACTCCATTTTGTTCCTAATAACTTCATGTTTGATTATGGATTTGTGTGGCATAAAGTCAACCATGTGACCATCAAATCAGCAACAAAGCTGTCTTGTGTTCTCGTTTACCTTCTATGAGAATTCTTTCTAAGCATCGTGCAAACTCCATGCTATCAGCAGCAAGTTTATCATTCAGCTGTCTCTGGCACTGTGAGACAGTGGCTGTCCTAGCTGGGCCACTCTGCCACACTGGGAGAAGTATCGTATCTGGTGTTTGTCAAGTGCTAGTGGTGTGCTGCGATACAATTCTTGATTTCTTTCTCAAGCAGAAAACTAGGCAATGATGGTGGGAGACCATTTTTTGTATTAGTGATTATAATTCAGTTACATTTACATAGTATCAAAAGGAAAGATAGTATTGTGGTTAAGTCAATGAGAAGTGATTTTGTGTAAGTATATTGGAAATAGCTTCAGTATAACAAGTTGGGACAATGACGGTCTTTCAAGAAAATTCTGTGGATTCAGGGTAAGTGTTCTCACAAATTTAATGGGACTTTCAGACCTGGGATCTCTGAGAAGTTTATCAGACACTGAGTACTTAATATACCAGGAAGTCTTGGAGAGTAAAGATAGTGTGGGAGTGAAGACAAGAGAGAATCTAAGAGAACGACAAAAGAGTGAAAAATAAAGGCAAGGAAATTGCAAAGTTGTATTAATATTAGGGAGCTGAAGAAAAATTAGTGGTTAAATACCCCTGTATGTTGTGGTGAACATTGGGCAGTGAGATTCTCGGACATTTCGCAGTCCAGGGAAGAGTGACAAAATTGGCTGGCCAGCTGGGAACACTGGGGGCTGTGAGGTTCACAAGACTTAATACTTTTGATGTATTATTAATTTAGTCCTAAATTGCAAAAGCACGGGCAGAGTTTTCAGATAGTACAGAAGTTAACAGTGCGGTTTACAGTGGGGAAGTTTTTTTGACTTACAGAAGAATCAGATGGCCAGGAGAATGGCAAATGGAATTTATTTAGGGAAGTGGAAGATTATGTTAGGGTGGTGGAATGTGTAAACGTGAGGATATTGAGATGCATGGAAGAAAACCGGGACTTTGCAGACCAATGACTGAACGTATCAGGACATGTCAATAAAGAGATTAAAAAGGTAGATGATACTAACTTTTATGCATTTCATTATAATACTGCATTGTACACACTATCGTTTATAATTACATTATCATTCTACGTGTTACCAACTTGGCCACAATTTGAGTACTGCATGCAATTATTATCACTATTTCAAGAAATATGTGATTGCACAAGAAGAGATGGGTAGTGGGTGGAGATTCGTCTCTACCAAAGGAGGTGTAAAGTGCTCCTTCCCTCCACTAGCCTGCAGGTTACCCTTGGGCAAAAAGTAGCACCAGCTTAGCCCCCCGATCAGGATCGCGCGAAGCCAGGGGAGCAGATGGTGGATGGATGTATGAGCTCATGCTTATATATGCTTGTATGAGCTGATGCTTAACACATCCTGGTTATGCAACCATCCACTGACTTATGAAGATTATTGATAATGGCTGTGGCCATCTGTCTTGTAAAGACACTGCCCAGAAGAAGGCAATGGCAAACCACTTGTGTAGAAATTTTTTTCCCAAGAACAGTTACAGTCATGGATAGAGCATAATTGTGTATGTCATACAACATGGTACATGATAGTGATGACTGCAGAGATCTCAGGGCTGGAAAGTTTTACTGTGAAATGATTGGATAAGCGGAGTTGCCTTTTTTGGAGGAGAGGAAGCTGCGAGGTGATTTAATTGAGAAGATTTCGGGTGCTTAGAGTAAATGGAGGACCTACCTGCAGCTCAGGGGCTAGTAACCAAAGAGATTTAAATATAATTAGACGATTGGAGGAATTATGGCAAAAAGAGGTTTGGGGTCTGAGGTAAAGTCAAAGTTTAAATATGGTGATTTAGGCTGTATGGCTTTTTTCCCTTTATCATGTGCACATGTTGAGACAAGTGGCCTCCTGTGTCAGATTTTCTGTAACTATATGACTAAAGGTTTCTCGCATAACTGTAGTCCTTCATCCCTGATTTGGTTGAGCACAGTATTCCAGATGGAGCCAAGCTATCTTTTTTAAATATTGGCATAGCAAAACTTTCTGGCTTTTGTTCTGAACCGCTCAGCTATTTGTCCTTTTACCTTCAAAAAATTTATGCCTGACAGCTCAAGTTAAAACCCATCGGGATGCTATCTCCTGTGTCATTACTCACCTCATTAAATCCGGAAAAACTCCAATCCATCGCCACCAAACTCACTCTGCACTGCTCATTTCTATCTCTTACCCAAGATCCACAAACCTGACTGGGTAGGCCTCTTGTCTTGCCTGTTCCTGTCCCACTGAACTCAAGTCCTGAAACCTCATTTTGAACCTCCTTGGTTCAGTCCCTTCCCACTTCATGTGCATTCAATCTCAACAACTTCAAATTCCCTGGCCTTGACTGCCTCATTTTTCACCATGTCCCTATACATTTCTATCCTCCCATCAAAAAGGCCTTAAAGCTCTCCACTTCTTTCTTGGCAAAAGACCCAACCAGTTCCCCTCCACCTCTGCCCTCAGTCTGGCAAAACTGATCCTTATCCTCAACAGTTGCTCCTATTTTCTCCCAACTCAAGGGATAGCCGTGGGAATCTGCATGGGATCCAACTACGCCTGCCTTTTCGTTGGCTATGTGGAACAGTCCATGTTCCAAGTCTTCCCTGTTAATGCTCCTCAACTCTTCCTTTGTTACATTTGCAACAACATTGCTGCTGCTAAGCTCATCAGTTTATCCACCCTGCCTTTAAATTCACTTGGCCCATTTCTGACACCCCTCTCCCTTTTCTCAATCTTTCTGCCTCTATCTCTGGCCACAAACTATCTGCCAACATCTTTTATAAACCTACAGATTCCCACGACTATCTTGACTATGCATCTTCCTACCCTGTCTCCTGACATTCCTTTTTGCCTCCCAGTTTTCTTGTCTCCACCGCATCTTTTCCCAGCTTGAGGCTTTGCTTTCCTTTCCTCCACCATTGATACTCCCCTCAGCTCCATTTCCCATACATCTGTGTTCACCCTATCTTACTGCCGCTGTAACAGCAATAAAGGTCTTCTTGTCCTCACCTACCATCCCATGAGCCTCTGCATCCAACATATCATTCTCCGCAACTTCCGCCATCTTCATCATTCCTCCCTCCTGGGCAGAATGATACACCTGCCCGCAGAAATGCTACACCTGCCCGTTCACCACCCCCCTCACTTCCAGGTGAGGCAAGGTTAAGTATACGAATCTGGTGGGGGTCATCTATTATATCCGGTGCCCCTGATGCAGTCGCCTCTACGTTGGTGCAACCCAACATGAATTGGGGGACTGTTTTGACATTCAACTCCTCTCCATCTGCCAAAAGCAGAATTTTGCTATTTTAGTTCCTATCCCCTTTCCCATTCTGGTATGTAGGTCCATGGCTGCCTCTTTTTGCTAAGATAGGCCAGTTTCAGAGTGGAGGAGCTGCGCCTCATTGCGTTGAGGTTGCTTTCAACCTGATGGCATTAAAGTTGATTTCTCCTTCTGATAATTTTCCCCCTTCCCCTTCCCTCTAATACTTCTCACCTGCCTTATCACCTCTCCCGGTGCCCCTCCTTCCCTTTCTCCTATGGTCCACTCTCCTCTCATTTCTTCCTGTCTAGCACTTGACCTTTCTCATCCACCTGGCTTCACCTATCACCTTCTAGCTGACCTCCCCCCCCCCCCCCCCCTTCCCCCCTATCCCCTCACCGCCCTCCCAGCTTTTTATTCTAGTGTCTTGCCCTTCCTTTTAGGTCCTGAGGAAGGGTCTCAGCCTGAACTGTTATTCATTTCCATGGATGCTGTCTCACCTGAGTTCCTCCAGCATTTTGTGTGTGTTATTCTGGATTTCCAGCATCTGCAGAATCTCTTATGTTTGACATTTGTTTGTAATCTGTTCTTTTCCCTTCTTCCCATTGAAATGATATTCTTGTACTTCTGCATTGCCCTACCTCTGTCCCTTGCATTGCACGTTCCCAGCCCATCTGCTTTTCTGTCCTCTTGTGACCCATTTACAAGTTTCATGTCATCTGCATGTCTTAGGGTTCCAAACTCCTTCCAAACTAAATTGGTAACATTCAGATTTCAAAAATTGATACCTTCTTCCTTGGTTTTGTGCATTGCTGTTTAAGCTGTTGGTTGATGCAGCAAATTACTGTGTGAAGTTCATTTCTCACATTCTCAAGAACATTCCTACTTCCTTGATCTCACGATAAAGGTGCACAGTGAGCAAATGTTTAATTTCCCCCACCAGTAAGCAGGATTTAATTTGTTGGCAATGGCTGAGCCATTGAGATAGTTTTTAAAAAAAAGGAAACCGAATATTAAAAAAACTCTGCAGAAACTTGCTGAAGAAAATCTGCATGTAATTTGTATGTGAAAGGGAATGATTTGGATAGTTTGCATGGTTTCCGGCTTAAAATGTAACTCAATCAGTGCTCATTCTTGCATTTCCCTTCTGGTTTTCAGAATGAGATGGTTAAAGAACTTGATGGGCATGTCCTGAAATGTGTCAAGGATCAGAATGGAAACCACGTTGTGCAGAAGTGCATTGAATGTGTTCAGCCACAGTCGCTGCAGTTCATCATTGATGCTTTCCAAGGGCAGGTAGGACCTGATTCCCTCTATCACCACCAAACACGGCGGCTTCCGCGGGGCTGCATCTCGGCCAAGTAAAATTGATCTTTGCATTTTATCTCAAGTAGTTTAGATGTTAGTAATGGTCATTATGATTGTCCACACTAGCAGCAAGGAAGGGAAACCCCATAGTTGGTTGTAGAAGTAGGATCAGTTTTCTCGGCTGACTTGAAATCGAGTCTCAAGATCAAAACTGGTTCCTTAACATGGAGCCTTGCTTTCCTTCAACATAGAACATTACAATCCCTGTAGGAAAATTAATGAATTAATTTAAAACAGAATGAATTATTTACTGATGTGGTTATTGGTAAAGATGAGTTATTTGAACATTCTGTTCGTGGATTCATACGGCAATACACTGTGGTTACAGACCCTTTGGCCCATCCCTGATGTGGTGTTGGATATGAGTGGGGGTGCAGAGCACACACCAGCTCGCAGGCTATCCTTTATTGGTAACACTGCTGCTGCAAAACATCAGTTCTTCCCACGTGGGAGTAACTGAGCAGCACAGGATTAACACATTAACTACCACAACAGACGGCGCCTCACAGCTGGCCCCAGTTTCTGTGTTTGCCCCATACCCCTCATTGACCCTAAATGTACCTATCCAAGTACTGCTTGTACTCAGCTGAACAACTTCCAGTCATTCATTCCATATGCTGTGGAAATAGGGTGACTCTCAAGTCCCTCTTAAATATTTCCCCTCCTATGTTCTCTATGTCTCCTAGTTCTGGTCAGTCCTACACTGTGGCAAAGACTGTTCCTGTCCACCTTAGCTATGTTACTGACATTTAAACATTTCTATAAGCTCACCCCTCATTCTGCTATGTTCTAAGCAGTAAAGATCTAGCCTGGCTGTTCTATATTTGGGGAGCGCAGTACCATAGCACACCGGGGTTCATTTCCTGCCGCTGTCCGTAAGGAGTTTATACATTCTCCCCGTGACCACGTGGGTTTCCTCCCACAGACCAAAGACATACTGATTGGTAGGTTAATTGGTCATTGTAAATCGTCCTGTGATTAGGTGAGGGATAAATGGGGGGGGGGGGTTTGCTGGGCAGCACGGCTCAAAGAGCTGAAAGGGCCTGTTCCACGAAGTATCTCAGTTTTAGAATAATGCAGGCATCTAGTCCTGAAAACATCCTCAAACCTTTTTCTATACTCTCTCCAACTTCATACCATCTTGCTCATAACAAGGTGACAAAAACTATCCAAATTTATAATAACCCATCTCTATACTCGGCTCCCTGACTGATAAAGGCCAGTGTGCTTAACACCCTTTTCACTGCCTGGTCTACCTATGATGCCCCTTTCAATGAACTATGCATGCGTATTTCTAGTCACTCTGTTCTGTTACACTCTTAATACTATTATAAAACCAGTTCTACGCTGGTTTGACTTTCCAAAATGAAAGATACCCGAGAGATGATCAACCTGTATATAAACCAGGAGTGGAGAAAATGACAGGAAAGCTAGAACGTGCAAGTTATTTGAATGGCAAATTTGTGTTGTACCAGATTGCAAAACATTCCCAGTTTAACACATTTTTTACTACTTTTAAAATGTAAAATTGACCTGTTGGTTAAGCTGTTCTATTTTTGCTAAAGGTTTTTGCTCTATCGACTCATCCATATGGGTGTCGTGTTATCCAGCGGATTTTGGAGCACTGCATGCCTGAGCAGACCCTGCCTATCTTAGAGGAACTACATCAACACACAGAACAGTTGGTTCAGGTATGTGTCTTTGTATACTCATGCAACTGTCTTTGTGTTACTATCATTCTATGATTTGGAGACGTGGAATACGAAGCAAGCCTCACTACTGGCTCTTATGTGTAGTGCCTCTAAACCCTGAGATTCTGCCTTTTTATTCTAACCCAAGGGTTCCCAACCTCAGGTCCATGGACCCCTTGATTAATAGTAGGCGTTCATGGCTTAAAGAAGTTTGTTCTAGACAGTGCAATGAGGACTTCTTAAAGGGGGTTGGGTAGAGATTTCCAGTCTCTTAAGAATTTTCTTTTTAAATAATATTCCCAGTCTTAAGTTTCAGGAAGGTATATTTAATCTGTTTTACTCAAGGAAAATCTTTCTGACAGTGAAATCAGCTTGATGCAGCACCATGTTGCCTTTACAAAAAGAGACTAAAACTTTTGCACACAATGGTGTGTTATAGTAATCGTGTAACAGCTTAAGACATCACTCGTGCAATCCTTTTTTTAAATTAAGATCAACATACCTTCTAAATTACTTGCTGCGTACTTTGCCACATTTATACAACAGTGCGGGTTCTGTGTGCCCACAATTCCCAATCTCTCGTGAGTTTGATAACATATTTTGTGCTTTCCCAACAAGGTGGGTGCGTGAAATGCACTGCCAGCAAAGATGGTAGAGGGAGATGCTTAGGATCTTTTAGGAACCTCTTAGATAGGTAAATGGAGCTTAGAAAAATAGAGGGCTATGCGGTAGGGAAATTCTAGGCAGTTTCTAGAGTAGGTTACGTGGTCGGCACATCGTGGGCTGAAGGCCTGTAATGTGCGGTAGATTTCTATGTTTCTAAGGCGGATAATTTGATATTTTACATTATATGAAATAAAATTTGGCTCATTTACTCGCGTGCCCACTCTACTACCCAGGTCTGATAACCTGGCATGTTTGGGTTTGGGGCCGAATGAATAGATGGTCTGGACAATTAGATGCTATTTATTCTGATACTTAATGATTAAACCCAGCACATTTGTTGTACATCTTTTAAGATGTTCTACAATATAACATAATGTTCTACAATTCCCTCATGCACCCAATAATGACTACAATTACATTAATTAATTTTTGTACAACTGAGATTTCTGGAATCTTAAAGGGAACAACATGTGAAAATCGAGCTTGAGTTTGAAAAACAAACACAAGGATTAGGCTGATGACTCAAAGGCGAGCCTGGTAAACATATGGTGAGTCAGGTATCAAAACATTTGCTCTCTGAATGGTTGCATATTATGGACTGCTGTAGTTTTTATTTAGCTCCATATTCCTGTAGAGCGGGAATCCAGTTACTTTCTGAATGCCTTGGGCCCTTACTATTATCCAAGGGGTCTATAAACCCCAGCTTGGGGACCCCTCCCCTAGAGCCTTTTTCAACTCCCTTGTAGCTTTCAAGGTTTCAAAGGTACATTTAATGTCAGAGAAATGTATACAATATACATCCTGAAATGCTTTTTCTTCACAACCATCCATGAAAACTGAGGAGTGCCCCCAAAGAGTGAATGACAGTTAAATGTTAGAACCCCACAGCTCCCCCCTCCCACATGTAAGCTGCAACAAAGCAACGATTCCTCCCTCCCCACCAGCAAAAAAAAAAGCATCAGCACCCACCACCAAGCACTCAAGCGTGCAGCAAAGACAGACCTTACTCGTTCACCCGGTATTTTGACATGCCACAAGGCTCACTCTCTCCCTAATAAGGGAGAAAGAGATGTCTCCTTTGTATAGTGAGAGGGGAGACATGACATAAACAACTCGCTGATTTATGATGTTAAAAGTCTGTTGTGTCGCTTTTTCCCAGCTCTGTGCCCAACAATCTCGGCTCTCTGAGCACACAGCCAGAGATCTCCCGTCTCCCACAACACACCAATTTCCTGCTGGGACACCGGCCTTGAGTCCACCTGTCTCCAGAACCTCGGGATCCCAGAACTCCGTAGGCGAGCTAATCTCTTAGGCCGCATCCTTGGATATCGGATAACGGCCAGTTGTGAAACCCAGAGAGCCGATCCCAATCCCGCAAAGAATCAAAGTCAACGTGTAACTCCAGGTCAGAGTCTTCATTAGAACCCTGAAAGGAAAAAATAGGGATAGTAAAGATGAAAGTAGAGCTGTTTCCGAAGATGCAAGCAAAGGAGTTGCTGCTAGGCGCCATTGTCTCCTCCTAAGCTGCTGCACCCTTTGAAATAATCAAGAATATAAATATGTTACACTTGTAATACTCAACTAAAGTATTGATTTAGATTTTAACCTAGTTGAGGCCCAAGTCTTTGGGGACAGTTCACTGAAGCATTTTTTTATCCAGTTTTTTTACTAAAGAGCAGACCAGTCTTCCAGTTTTTCCTCTGAAATTTTATACAGATAACCACTCTGTTTAATCGTGGTTCATCTGGAAAAGCAGTTGGTGCAATTGATCAATGGAAAACTTATCTAGATATAAATCATGTTTGCTTAAAAATATTACCAAGCTTACTGAAATTGAACGTGGATGTGGAAAGCAATGGACTTCAATTAATCTTTTTGAAACCTTCTGCAAGATTATGGAACTCCTAGTTGGTTTTCTAACAAATACTTTAATGTAGTTGTTATTCTAATCTGACAGTTGTGATTTTGCAAGGTCCCACCATCAGCATTGGTGACTACACATCTTAAAGGATTCCGAATGATCCTCTTCCCATTTGAACTGCGCCATGGCTGCTTTTGAATCTTTCTGAATGGGAGGTGACTCCCAGGCTTTGGGTTTCTGCTCAGAGGCGATGCCTTGTGATTGTGGCTTGAGTCTGTACTAAATTGCCATTCTGGAGGTAGCTTTTTTGTAGAAAATATCTTGACTAATCTGCATAATTTTTAACACATGTTTTGTTTTCTAGGGACAAATAGATCTTGCATTTTCATTCTGCTCTTTTTGTTTGTGGCTGTAATTCTATCTCTGCACAGTATTTGAACCTGTGATCACTGATTGGTAGTGCCATGGGCCAAGCAACTGTGCTATAGCAAATCCTTGTGATAACTGGAACTTCTCAGCATCGGACACTGAGCTGTTTTTTTAAACGCAAGGGACATGTGTACGATGTGTGGCTCAGAATCACTTGGTGTTGCAGTTGCAAATAAATTGCTGGCGTTATATGGGACATGCTACTGTGGAGGAAAAGGCATCACCATGTGATCTTTGATCAACAACTTGCCAATTATTCTTCCACAATTGAGGCTGTGCGCTCAATTCCGATATATTGCAATAATTGCTTCCTGATTTTAATTCAGATCCGCAAAGCAGAATGATGCATTTCTCTTGCAAGGGATACTGAAAATCTAGAGCTATCCACACAAGGTGGCGGAGGAGCTCAGCAGGCCAGGTAGCATCTCTGGGCAGAGTTTAGAGTTTACAGTCTATGGCCGAGGCCCTTCATCAGGATGTTGGTGCAGGGTCTCGGCCCGAAACATTGACTGTTTATTTCCGCCCATAGATGCTGTATGGCCTGCTGAGCTCCTCCAGCACATTGTGATGCGTTTTGCTATTTTTGTTTCGCATTTTCTTTGCTTAAAAAGCAAAGAAGCAGCAGAAAGTAATGCCAGCTCCTTCAGCAGAAAGTACTGTCAAAGCAGTTATCTTTTTTAAAAGCAGCTGAAGGAAGGCTGTAATTTAATTGTAATAATAAGAGAGAGCATATTAATCATGCCCTTCAATAACAACAAATGTGTTTCATAATTAAAATTTACATAGACTTTTATAAATGCAGAATTAAGACATATACTTAATTTAGGTTGTTTATACCCAAGGATGCCTTGTAGTCAGAAAGTGCAAATGTTGGCTTTTGAATGATCCTAATATCCACCATGTATGCCCCAATTTCGTTAACCTGCTGAATTCAAAATGAATTCCATATTCTGTTATGTGTAACACATGAAGCAAAAATTCTCTAAAACGTAATGTAAAATACAGAGTAAAACCTTTTGGAATGTTATAGGCTTTGTCAAGTATTCTTGAACTATTAAACAATTTGAGTTAATTAGGATTTGTTGGGCGATATTCGTCAAACTCACCAGAATGAATACACTGTCTCACCAGCAGCGGAAGCTGAGGAGAATGTTCCTGGCATGAGTGGTGCTCACTTGTGCAGTACTGTGGCAAATGTCACATCTCACTGGCTTTGGGATATGGGTGCTTGTTGCCGATTGTGACGATTATACCATTGGAACCGAGAACAGTCAGCTGGAAACTGAATGTGTGTAGGTGAGGTGAAGGAAATTGGAGTTGTGCAAGAATAGGTAGACCTGAGTGTTGTTCTGGATGAACATCAGACCACATTTTGTGAGTAATTAATGCAGAAAATGACATAATTTCAAAGGGTTCACACTTTTCCTTGCAATTGTACATGTATGTTTTCATATGCTCCCCTGAGAGATTCGCTCTCCTACGGGCATGCTCAGCAAATCTGTAGAATAATACTTATAACAGGATCAATGAAAGATCAACCAGAGTGCAGAAGACAGCAGACTGTGGAAATAGAAATATAGTTGGCCCTCCTTATCCGCAGGGGATTGGTTCCGGGGCCCCCGGCGGATACCAAAAAACGCAGATGCTCGTCCCTTATTTAACCTGTCTCAGTGCGATGGACTTTAGGGCCCAGCGGAGCTCTGGACCTTATTTAACCTGGTTTAGTGCAGTGGACTTTAGGACCCAGCGGAGCTCTGTCAGTGTTTCTGCTCACGAAAATGATCACAATTGAAAATAAAGTGGAAGTAATAAAGCGATTGGAAAGAAGTGAAACGCCATCAGTCATTGGAAAAGTGTTAGGCTACAGTCGATCAACATTCAGAACAATTTTAAAGGATAAATTGAGAAAGGCCCTGCCCCGATGAAAGCTACAATTATTACTGAGCAACACAGTGGTTTAATTATTGAAATACATACGTTTCTTGTGTTTTATATGCATAGAAAGGTAAAATATATACTAAGGAAAATATTTGAATAACTGATGCTAAATAATACCGGATGTATCTGTTCCGACTTACTTAATAAGAGAACTTACGGGTTTTTTTTTCAATCCCGATCCACAATAAGCTACGCACATCCTCCCGTATACTTTAAATCATCTCTACATTACTTATAATACCTAATACAATGTAAATGCTATGTAAATAGTTGTTATACTGCATTGTTTAGGGAGTAATGATAAGAGAAAAAAGTCTATACATGCTCGAACAACAAGTGCTGGAAGAACACTTCCAGGTTTTCTCGATTTGCGGTTGGTTGAATTTGCGCATGTGGAACTAGCAGATAAGGAGGGCCAACTGTATAAATAAATAGCAGTAAATAACGAGGACACGAGATAGAGAGTCCTTAAAGTGAA
This sequence comes from Hypanus sabinus, assembly GCF_030144855.1. Lineage (NCBI taxonomy): Eukaryota > Metazoa > Chordata > Chondrichthyes > Myliobatiformes > Dasyatidae > Hypanus > Hypanus sabinus. Next base: position 15,007,798 of record NC_082729.1, on the reverse strand, counting down.
ATCATTGGTGGTGGGAACATTTCAATGTAGTTAACTCCCTTTGTTCAAGTGCCGGATGGTTGAGGGGTAGTAATTGTTCTTGCACCTAGTGGTGCAAGGTCTGAGGCTCCTGTACCTTCTGCCTAATGACAGCAGTGAGAAGAGAGCACGGCCCGGGCAGTGAGGATCTCTGATGATGGATGCTGCTTTCCACCTACAGCATTTCGTGTGGATGTGCTCAGCTGTTGGAAGGGCTTTCCTGTGATGTACTGGTCCAAATCCACCACCTATTGTAAGACTTCCCGTTCAAAGGCATTGGTGCTTCTGTACCAAGCCATGATGCAGCCAGTCAATATTCTCTCTAATAAACAACTGTAGAAGTTGGTGTGTATGAAAAATAAAACTGTTTCAAAGCTCTGAGTAGGTACTTTGATGATATATAATATTCTTCAAACCAGCAATCAAAAAACACTTAATGATACTTTGTGTATTTAGTGGGATCCACCTTGAGTTTGTGAATATCTGGTTGCATCTTGATTAAAGTTAGTTGAAGATCCCCTCTTTTGACTACATCAAGATGGTTAGGACCTTCTGATAAACCTTAAATAAAACCAAGTCCAATTAAAAATAATTGCTTTCTTCCAGAGCTGTGGGAACTTGTTTTGAATATCACCAGTTAACCAGAAATTTTGCTTGTCATGCTTGAATTTTGCTGGAACTGTTATGTCACTCTGGTAGGCTTCACACATTCTTGCCCCTCTGCAGTTTAGCCGTTTCTGGTAGATGACCCCTCTGCAGGATAACTTTGGCCTTCATGTCACGTTTAATAGTATTATAACACACACGGGTCAGTGGAAGGCAAACAGAACCAGCTGCACACTCGCTGCTGATAGCCCCCACCCATTCTGCAGGGGATGGGTGTGGATTAGGACTCAGCGGGCTGGGTGTGAATGGTAATTCGTGTGAATTGTTAAGCAGGAGCAGAGATAATGCTGCACCCCACACACACAAATCTGTTCTGCTGCCTCATTTACATCATCAAACATATTTTTCCATTAATTTCATTCAGAATTCCAATTACATAGATTTATTTATTTTTGTTTATTTATGTTAGTAATACCATTCAGGAACTCCTATGGCTGTCAGTCTCTTGTTTTATTTTCTCGTGGCCCCTACAAAATCCAGCGTGGCCCATGGGGGAAGGGTTCAGATGAAGTCGTGGGGGAGTGGGAGCAGAGGGTGGATGTAGCTGGTAACCTCTCACATCTCCCAATTCCATCCTCCTCGCTCAGACAAATGGAGGCGTGTCAAAGTTTGTTCCTTTCGCAGTGTTTGTTTTTACCCCCACATCAATTCTGTGAGAGTGAATTTCAGTCCTGATATCAAGTATATTGGTAATGATATGAATTCCACTTACGTGACTTTATAACTGGCACAGCTGTGATGAGGGGCTTGCCGGTACAGAGAAGAGAAAGTCCTCTTAGATTTTTGCTCATGAGAATTTTTAATTGCCATTAGGGATTTTAAGGCAGGGTTTTTCCATTGAACTGATAATTGACATTCATGTTTATAATCATAATTAGCTCAGTTAATTTTTCTACTTTTTCTCATTTTCTAACTGCAACTGCTTAACTGGTGTTGGGGGAAATCATTGGTTTTCGTGAATGTATGAGAAACTTCTCCCTTTGTATCGACAGTACATTGGGAGTGAGAACCTTGATTCTTCCCCCCACCCCCACTGGTGATTTTGTGTGGCCTTGACTGCAAGTGCTATTGCTAGCTGGTGCTGCAAATAATTCTGCACCTGAGCAGCCATTCCAGGCCAGGCTCGTAGTGTTACTGTTGACTGGCATTCAGTGTAACTGCTTGTGCGCAGAGGGAACTCCCCATCTGTTCCTATTGTTCTTTTAGCTGATACCTGCAATCTTGAGATTTCTTTTCTGCTTTATCATTGTAAGTTTGCAGTAAACATTGGAAACTATTCTAGTTGAGGAAAAAATGTACTGGCTTTGGAGAGGGACCAGAGGACGCTCACAAGAATGATTCAGGGAATGAACTGGTTAATTTAAGAGGAGCGTTTGATTGCTCTGGGCCTATACTCACTAGAATTTAAAAGGATGGGGACACGTGGGATCTCATTGAAACCCTATCGCAAGACACAGATAGAGTGGAAATGGAGAAGATGTTTCTTACCGTGGTGGAGACTAGTAAAGAGGGGCACAGCCTCAGACTAGAGGATCATTCCTTTAGTACAGAGATGAGCAAGAATTTCTTTAGCCAGAGGATGGTGAATCTGTTGAATTCATTGGCACAGGCAGCTCTGGAGGCCGGTCGTTGGGTATGTTTAAAGTGGTGGTTGATGAGGTGAGAATGGTACAGCTGATGCCATGAACAACGATTTCTCGAATTTTCAGTATCTTCCCCCCCCCCCCAATCATTCCCATACACTTTTCCCTCTTAACTTATCTCCTTACCTGCCTATCACCTCCCTCTGGTGCTCCTCCCCATTTTTTTTCTTCCTTGGCATTCAGTCCTCTCACAGCAGATTCCTCCTTCTCCAGCCCTGTATCTCTTTCACCAATCAACTTCCCAGCTCTTTACTTCACCCCTTCCTGTTCCAACTCCCATCACCTTCTGTTTCTTCATCCTCTGCCCCCACTTTCATGCTCTCTGACTCCTTTTTCCAGTCCAGATGAAGGGTCTCTGCCAGAAACGCTGACTGTCCACAGATGCTGCCTGGCCGGCTGAGTTCCGCCAGCATTTTGTGTGTGATACGTTTAGTTTACCTTATTGGTTCATACTGCAGAGCTTGTACTCGCGATGGCTGTTTTATTTCAGTGTGCAACACCCTGGAATATAACGATTTATGAGGCAGCACTGTATTTTGAATGTACAGAGGTGAGGAATAGGGTTATTGAGGAAGAATAGATTTTCTCAAAGAGGGCCATCACCCAAAGCATTTTCTGCTTTCTGTTCTAATTCCAGAGCTACTCATTAAATGGAAAATGATGTCAGTGTTTTCTTAAATAATCCTCTGATCAACAGTATGTTAAGTGTTGATGACTGATTGTGTAATTAGCATGGGGTGATGTTTACTTAATCACTGTTATGCATTTTGTACCTCCCAGTTGAATAAGTGCCTTATCTTTGCAAGCATCTTTGTACAAATCAGAGTCCTTAAAATGTTGAAGTACTTGGTATGTTAATGATTTTGGATCCATTGTTACTTTAATTTTATTCGTTTACTTACAGGATCAGTACGGGAATTACGTCATTCAGCACGTTCTGGAGCATGGCCGGCCCGAGGACAAGAGTAAGATCGTGTCCGAAATCCGAGGAAATGTCCTGGCTTTGAGCCAGCATAAGTTTGCCAGGTATGGCTAGCGACACTCAGTTGAATTAGCGGAACTGGAATCTACCTTTATGTTGGCGGTGTGATCTTTTGTACATTGGAGCTCCTATTTTATGTCCTCAGGCCCATGTTGCAATGCATTGCGGGGGTGCACAACCGAGCAGCCGGACAATGCTGAGGATGTTCTACGCGGCTGTGGTGGCCAGTACTATCATGTTTGCTGTTGTGTGCTGGGGCAGCAGACTGAGGGTAGCAGACACCAACAGAGTCAACAAACTCATTCGTAAGGCCAGTGATGTTGTGGGGGTGGAACTGGACTCTCTGACAGTGGTGTCTGAAAGGAGGATGCTGTCCAAGTTGCATGCCATCTTGGACAATGTCTCCCATGCACTCCATAATGTACTGGTTAGGCACAGGAGTACATTCAGCCAGAGACTCATTCCACCGAGATGTAACACTGAGCGTCATAGGAAGTCATTCTTAACTGTGGCCATCAAACTTTACAACTCCTCCCTCGGAGTGTTAGACACCCTGAGCCAATAGGCTGGTCCTGGACTTATTTCCACTTGGCGTGATTAACTTACTATTAGTTAATTATTTATGGTTTTATGTTGCTGTATTTCTACACTATTCCTGGTTGGTGCGGCTGTAACGAAACCCAATTTCCCTCGGGATCAATGAAGTGTGTCTGTCAGTAGCTGAAATGCTCCTGCGCACATAGCCTTCATTGCCATGCAGCTGGAATTTTCTTTTATATGAAGTGTTATTAAAGTGCTGCACAGTTTTCAGTCTGTGTATAAAATATATAAATAAATACTTCCTGGTCAGAGCAATGGTTGTTCACAACTGTAAAAACAAATTTGAAGGAACATCGTTGCAGTGAAAGGACGGTCTGGTTTACAATTTGAGAATTCAGGATTTTTTTTTATTAAGAGATTGGATACTTTTGGGGGAAAGTTTTTAAAAAAATGTATTTTTCATTCAAGCCAGCTAAATTGCTATTTGTGTTCCAAGTTTTTTAACCCCTTTCAGTCAACTTGAGGCCTGGATCATCTATGAGCTTTGGATACAGCTTTCTACTCTCAAATCTTGATCGTTCATAAAGAATGTGAAGAATCGAAATAAATTCCAAGGGTTTGAATTTAAATATTGATTTAAGTGCTGATCTCAATTGAAGCATTATTGAACTTCACAGACAGCATCATCCTGTTCAGTATAGTGCGCCTGGGACATCTGGTTGCTACTCAGTAGAGTGCTGTACCTTTAGTTGAATTGTGAGTTTGTGAACAGTTTGGTGTTTTTATGCTTAAAAGGGCTAAGTGAGTCTCCCTTTTACAGAATCTTAAAGTACAGACAGAAGCCATTCAGTCTGTTCTGATCCTTTCGTCTTTATTGAGCTGAGCAATTAAGTCCCATAATCCAGCAAAAAGGTTTGTCTTCTGTGAAATACCTCATGATTATTTCTATGGGACCTGAATCTGCTGTTCTTTCCGGTAGAGTTATAACAATATGGTTAATGATTGGGTTGAAAGATCGCCGAGAAAATATATAAGGATTTTGCTGTGACTAAGTTATAGGGGAAAGTTCAATAGGTTAGAACTTTCCACCCTCATTTTCCCATGCTCCAAGGAATATAGGAGAAACCTGTAAGGAGTTCCTATGTTCTCGTGACTGCGTGGTTTCCTCCCTCAGGTTAATTTGGTCATTCTAAGTTGTCCCGTGATTAGGCGAGGATTATGTTGGGATTGCTGGGCGGCACGCCTCAAAGGGCATATTCCATGCTGCATCTCTATAAATAAATAGAATTTGTGAGGATGGAGGGGTAGATACGTGCAGCCCCCGAGATTGGGTGAGACTAAAACTGGAGGTTATTAGTTTAAGGTGAAAGGTCAAATATTTTAGGGGAAACTCGGGGGGGGGGAGGTGAAATTTCTTCACTCAGGGTGGTGTGATTGTGGAACAAGCTGCCAGTGGAAGTGGTGGCCATGGTCCAGGTTCTGGTAGATGGGCCACAGGGCCTGATTCCACGCTGCAGTGCTCTATGGCTCTGAAATAAACGGTCTCTTTTTCCTCCTGCATTGGTGTTCACCGTATTTGAAGGGTGATCCCATTTGGTTCAAGAAGAGAGCTCCTCATCCGGTGCCCTGTTAAATGTCTGCTCTTTTGATTCCCAAACAGCACCCAGTGGCCACAGCAGCTGGAGTGCCAAGTCTGATTTTTCTTTTCCCATTGATACTTCAGCTTCAATAATGTTGAGCTAATTTCATGTCTTACAGCCCCCCATGTAAGGCCTTGTCACACCCAGTCTTGATAGCGATTGCTGCAAGATCTTTGATTTTACATCTGACCCCTGGTTGGCTGTCAGCTTAGGATTCTCCATTTCGCTATATTAAAACGTAGCTTAATTTGGAGTAGTTATTTTTAGTCACTGAACTTGTCAGCTGTCACAAGCGTGGATGCCTTTGTTTTCCAGCAATGTTGTCGAGAAATGTGTGACCCATGCCTCTCGTGCTGAGCGTGCTCTGCTGATTGATGAAGTGTGCAGTATTAACGACGGTCCTCACAGTGCCTTATACACTATGATGAAGGATCAGTATGCAAACTATGTGGTGCAGAAGATGATTGATGTGGCAGAGCCAGCCCAGCGCAAGATTGTGATGCATAAGGTAGGTTGGATATGACACTAGTGTATTTTCAGTTTGATAAAGGGAAAAGCTTTATTTGTCACGTTACGTCGAAGCCTATGGTGAAATCCATTGGTGGTGCCGAATCAAATCAGCGAGGAGTTTTGCTGCGCAGCGCACAGGTGTCAGCATGCTTCTGGTCCCCACTTAGCACGTTACCAACAACTTGCAAGCGCCGACTGTAATCTTTGGAATGTGGGAGGAAACCGGAGCACTTGAATGAAATCCACAGTAACGCTAACAGCCATGGTACCGTTCTGCCCCCAGGTGACCCGTTTGTCAAAATCTCCAGGTTGCCAGAGGTCAAACGCACTTAAATCTTAATTTTTTTTAATGTAATATCTTTTACTTCTGCATCTAACACAAAGTATATAAATAGTTTCTCAATGAAAACTCAGTCCCCAAAGTTCTTGTAAAAAATATCCTGGACCAAATCTACAGGGGTGTCCACACCCAGCTTAACAGGCAAAATATTTTGTGCGTTGCGATTCTGAAGTGATAAATTCCAGAGTGTAAGCTTCGATTGTGAAACTGGTGCAATGGTGCTTGTACTCTTGCTGCCTCTCCCCTGTGACACTCTGGTTCCATTACTGCAGCCTAATCACGCTTTGCATCAGCTGGAGGTTTCTTTATTAAATGATGTATGGGGTGACGACAGTGAAGCAGTGACTCTCCTGACAGACAAAGAAATGTTCAGTGCATTGAGTTATAAATGAAAGTTTGTAATATCTGCCCGTGGGGAGTTCCAAGGGCACAATCTTGCACTCTCAAATCTTGAGAATGTTGTTTACCTGGTACTGCAGTTTTTCTCCTCCCTCCTCTCCACATCGAAGTTCTGATGTTTCTTTCGGCTCTTTCCCCGAACTAATGCTGGTTTTCTAGATTCAATCCAACTTTCTTGCACCCTTGACCCATCTCCTACACCTCAGGCCTTTGGCCACCTACTGCTTGTGCATGCTGTTGCTGCCCCTGCCCCTGCCCCACAGCTGGCAAAATCCTCCAACAAGGGCTCATAAATTCCAGCAATTGTTAGTTACCATCTCCTTTTCCTTTCTAAAGTCCCTGAGCATCATGTTTATTTGTGTTTAGAGATACACCATGGTAATGTGCCGTTCCAGCCCAACAACCCTGCACTGCCCAATTATGCATGAGTGTCCAATTAACCTATCAACCTGTGCGTCTTTGGAATGTGAGAAGGAACCCACACAGTCACGGGGAGATCATACAAGCACTGTGCGCACTGCAGCAGTTTTGAACCCACGTCACTAATGCTGTAATAGCATTACCCTAACTGCTACACTATCATGCTGCCCAGTATTGCTGCGGATTCCAGCCTTTGCAGTCACTCGTGCCTCATTTGTTGGAAACAAAGAATCAGTCATGTTATCTGGGCATCTTGTGATCTGATCCATCTTCCCTGCAGTTCGTGGCTTTAATCCCTCATTGTACTTTGTGCCCAAGCTGCACTACCCTTACCTGTTTCTATAATCTTTTGTGTCCTCTGTACCTTCTACAGGACTTGAAGGCTCCTGAATTACTTAAGAAGTGTTGACAGCCAATCTGCCCTCAAAGTTTCAACTAAAACCTTTTAACCTCTGTGGAGGGAAACATTCCTTAGTACTCTCAAGATAGTTACTGAGATAGACTGAGTAATGGGCAGCACTTTACTCCTACTAATGACTGGAAAGTCTTGCGGGTTTGTGATTACGATCATAATCATCTCTGGTAGCTGTTCGAAGGTGAACCGGACCATTCACAACCACGTTGTGTTTTGACTTCCAATAGATGCTGACTGCGAAATTTACTGCCCATTTTTATTGTGAATGGCATACTCAATTCCTTTCCTGCTTTATTTTCTTCAGAAATATTCATTCTTCCCTTTTCCCTTGGAGGGTGGGGGGGAAGGCAGGAGAAAGGGTTGATTGGGAAAGTGAATCGACTATATGATCACATGGTAGGGCAGATTCGATGGGCTGAGTGGCCTAATTCTGCTCCCGTGTCTGTGGTCTTTTGGACCTTGATGACCTGACTTATATAAGTGTTGCTCTGACCAGTTTGTATCTCCTCCCCAAACTTCCTTCTGTATAAACCCATCCAACTCAAACTGCCCATCTGTTCAAAGTCCTGGCCATCTGATCAGTCTGGTACAGTCAGTGCAGTCTTCCAGATTTGGTTTCAAATCTTCATCCCTGTTTTCAAATACATATATAACCTCAGCTTATTTGTGTCTGGGACAGCCTTTACTGCTGAATATCTTTGAGATTTCTGGTCTGTTTCAAATCTGATCTGTTACACAAATGAATTAGAATTTTTAATTTGCTTTATAAGCTGATAAGATGCTGAAGCTATTCGACCCACTATTCTCGTGGCTGATTTATTATTCCTCCCAACACTATTCTCTTGCCTTCTCCCTGTAACACTTGATGCCCCATGAACTTTTTTAAATATACCCAATCCCTTGGCTTCCACAGCTGCCTGTGGCAAAGAAGTCCACAGATTTACCACTCTCTGGCTAAAGAAATTCCTCCTCATCTCTTAAAGAGAGTCCTTGTATTCGGAGGTGGTTCTCCCACCCCTAGACTTCCCATACCATTGGAAATAGAAACATCTGGTCCATGTCCTAACTATCTAGGGCTTTCAGTACTCGATATGTTTCACTGAGATCCTGTCCTTTGAGCTGCCTTGACCCAAAAATCGTCCCACCTCTCAAAACCTACCAATCTGTCCAAGCCTCTTGCATTTCATCTCGCTCTGACTCATTCCAAACATATTTAATTGGAAGTAGCTAAAATTACATTGAACTATGTCAACACAAGTCGTTGAATCATGGGTCACTGGTATGAGCAATATTAAAAGGGTATATGCAGGTAACAGTTGGATAGGATTACAGCCAGAGGTCGTGGGTTGTGTATAAGGGGAACATGAGGGGAAATTTCACTCAGAGAGTCAAGAGAGTGCCGAACAAGCTGCCTGCAGAAGTGCATACGAGCTTGATTTCAATATTTAAGAGAAGTTTGGATAGGTGCATGGATAGTAGGGGTATGGTCCCTACTATAGGTTGATGGGAGTGGGCAGTTTAAATGGCTCAGCATGGATTGGATGGGCTGAAGGGCCTGTTTCTGTACTGTTCTTCTCAGTGACACTTGGGCTGTATTGTGAGTGAAATAAACAACTTTTCTTGCCACAGCAAATGTTTACCAGTGGGAGGGGTATGGGGGCTATCACCCAAGTGATAGGTTTAGGCAGAATAATAGTTTTGCACAGACTAGATGGGCTGAACGGTCTGGTTCAGTGTGGCTGTGACAATCCTCCATCTTAAGGGTGGCTTGTATCAGACTGTCACACCATCTGTGTGTCATCTTCCCTTCTGCCGGTTTCTGAATGGACAATGAGCCCATGAATACTACCTCAATACTTTTTATTTCCATTTTTGCTCTACTTAAATTACAGCATATGTATAAAATAGTTAAATTATGTTTTTTTTTCTATTATGTATAATACTGCTGCTGCAAAGTCAACATATTTCACGACATGTGCTGGTGATGCTAAACCTGATTGTGTTTCTGCTTCAGTGGGGGAGGATAGTTTGAGGATTGGTCTGTATTAATGAATTGGAAGGTATGTTGTTAGGAACTAGTCTTATGTCGGGACTGGCACATAACGCATGGCTGTGGACAAAAAAATCAGGCAGCACGATTGCAGCACTGGCTGATTTGTTCTGCCTTAAGCATGTTTCCTGGTCTTGTTATTAGCAGTAGCACACTGAGAGACCCACTCTTACTCTTGTTCAACATTTCTTTACAGATCAGGCCTCACATTGCAACCCTTCGCAAGTACACCTACGGAAAACACATCTTGGCCAAACTTGAAAAATATTACATGAAGAATGGAGTGGACCTAGGCCCCATTGGTGGACCGCCGAATGGAATGCTGTAAATGTGAAATTTTTAAAGCGGAATTATTCCTCCCAACATCCCTTTCCTGGGGGGACTGAAACGTGATTGACTGACGTGATAACCAGCAGCCTAATTCTCCACCTCTGCAGGCTCATAGCAAACAAAACACCTTGATTTTAGGTTGCCATACCATGCTAGCAAAAAGCAAACCAATTTAGTTTCTTCAGTGAAAGCATTTATAAATTTTATTTTGTCTGTTATGTATATATTATATATGATGCTTAGCAATTCTCAAAGTCCTATTTTTTCCAGGAGATGTTCACACTTTTTTTGGTTAATTTTTTAGAAATGATCACTGCCCTGCTTTTCTACCTTGTCTCAGTGATGTATAGGAATAGTGTACATAAGGTTTAAGATAAAGAAAATACATCAAAATTGTGATATTTTAGCCATCCCATTATATGTACAAAAAGTAGAAAAGTTCAGGGTGCTTTTTAGTGAAATTGGGCTTGTGTTAAATGCAGATTTGGCTCAATATACTCCTGCTGTGACAGTAAGATATCCAAGAAGTTGAAATCTACTTGTAATTATCTTTTTTTCTCATTATGGACATGAGCTTTTCAGCAATCATTTGACAAATTTATATTTAAATCAGTTACACAGGTTTTCAAAATGTATGACAATTAACTTTAAAATGAAAGTTATTATGTAAAAAAAATTGAAACAGGCCCCACGGGTGTCCTTTTTTTTCATAATTTTCCCTAACCTGTGGGTGTTTTTAATACCTGCTGTTTTTATGATTTGCATTGACTGCTCAGCCCCAGCTTTCTGGCCTACTCAAATTCCAGGTCTGCTGTTTGGTTCTATCAACCATGGAACACAGTTTCTGTTTGTGTGTGTGCTCCCTCTGCGGGTGTGCCACTTGCCTCCTATTCCTTCACAGGTAGGTGTGTACAATAAAATGTAGAACCTAGAGGACTGATGTTTAATGAATTTCAGCCTGAGGAAGACAAAATTAAATCCAACCAAATGTTTGGTCTTGCTTATAAATATGTAGTGTATAATTGTTGTAGACTTTGCATATATATTTGTAGGTTTTTTTCCTTTTTGGCAATTTGATGTCTATCTGTATCTAAAATGTACCCTAGTAGTGGAGCATAATTTGACTGTACAATTGTACATTTGTAAACCTCTATAATGTAAATGTGGAAAGTTTGAACCAACTTTAACCCTTTGAAAACAAAAATGAGACTGTGCATTTCAGTGTATATTCACATTTTTTTCCTTTTGTCGTTAGCATATAGTATTGTACAATGTAAATTCTCAATCAGAAGTAAATTTTTGAAGGAAAATGTTCTATCTTTATACAGCTTAGGGAATGTAAAACACTTACTTTCTTTTTAATCTGTCACTTGATGGAACAGTAGTCTTTATAAATGTTGTGGAAAATTAATAATCTTCACATAGAACTTTTACAAATATTGTAATGTTTTTTTTGTTGTGACAGTAAAAGAAATTGTGCATAGCAACAGAACCCCTAGTTACCATGGAAACGAAACTTCCTGTTCATCTTGTAAAGTGTGGACCTTACCCCCCTTTTGTACAGAAGATACCTGTATTTTGCATTTTTTGTCTACTTGTAAGTGAATGTATGATACTGTCAATTTTCTTGGTTTGAATATAGAAATGTAACACTACATTCATGATGTACATTTACAGAAAGCCTTGTGTATATTTCCAGAAGAACTTTTGCAAGTACACCTGTAACCATATGTGTATAATTAACAAACCTGTGTATGCTTGGCCTCTGCAAATATTTTTTGTAACTTTTTTCTTGTGTAGATTGTCTCTAAAAACAATGCGTGCTCTTTATTTTGAAAAGAAAAGTACTTTAAAATCTGTACTTGTGTTTTAAAAAAACTCTGGGTGGTTTGGTTAGACATTTTTGGAAAACGTCATTAAAAGAGCTAGTAATTCAATCATTCTATGGTAGCTATTTTATATCTAGTTGTACTTTCCGCATTTTAGTAGCTTGGGATTTTCTGCCTCTTTTTATACCGTAAAGGGGTTTTTCTGTCTTGAACTGATGACACATACCCTGGTACACAGCTCCATCTGTTCCTTTGCCTCCCTTTTTCTGCCTGAGCTTGACTGTTAGTGACAGACTCGATCGTGGGTGTAGAGCAGATGCCTGCATTCCCTACCTGGCCCCGGTCACTCAGTGTCATCCCCCGTTGACGCCTCTTGCACAGGGATACAGTTGCTGAGCTTGGTGAACTGCCGAGATCCAGCGTGGGCTGTGGCCAGATTCTGCCCGGCTCAGTTGTAGGTGGGTGGGAGGAAGAACACTGTTCCTATCCTTAATCTGTAGAAATCCTCATAACCTTACCAAGTTCTACATCTGTGAAATATGTATCAAAATCTTGAATGTAAAAGTGTTGTATATCTTCTACATTTGTAGTCAGCGTTGAAATTATTTAATGTTTTGCAATCAAGTCGTGTTTTTAAATTTTGTGAAAAGATATCTATTAAATCTATCCTTTTCAAAAAAGATTGGATAAAGAATAGAACTTTCTGAAATGAGCATTTTTTTTTACCAGGAGGGTTGTATTTGCTGAACTGTTAGCATCAGGCTTCCCAGTAAAAGTAAGGTTTGTTGATAACTGGCGTGCATTTTTAAACTACTGATTAAGCTAAGCCACTGTTACTCGTTTGTGTGAATTTATCCGCCTGGCTTTTGAAAATCTGGTATACTTGTTAATCAGAATCTCTCGCCCCTCGTGTTCTTGGCCAGAATCATAGCTTGGTTTGCAATGATGAAAGATGCCGCAGAGCGGGCTCGTTAGGTGGAATTAGTTACTGCCCCGTTTGGGGCAGCGGTGTTCAGCACTTCCTTCATCGTGTCAGTAGCTTCCTCTCAATTAGGAAGAGTAGGGGGTGGGAAACAGCTCTGCCAGCTGAAGCAAGTCGGCAGCGTTTTCCTGAAATTCCAACAGCCTGCAGATGCTGGATCTCTTTAAATTTACTGGAAGTACGTTTTCAGTCATCTCTCTAGGGCAATGTAAGGGCTGGCTGGACAGTGGGTCCTGGAAAGCAAAACGTGTGCCAGTGAGCAAAGAAACGCCAGGCATGAGAGCCAATTTCAATTTTGATCACCATAATGGCTCTCTCAAATTCTCTTCCTGCCTTGGAAACCATTGCCGTACAACGTAAGTCGAACGTGGGAGCCCTTGAGCATCCTGTGTCATACCAGCTCTTTCCGGGAGTCTCCAAGACGGCATAAACTTCAGGAGCCTCCTGAAGTTTTTTCCAGAAAAAGTGACTGGAAGAAAACAATTTGATTACTTCCAGCCCCCCAGCAGGAGTTCATTTGGTGCTGCGGACGTGGATAAGGTACTGCTGTCCAACGCTGCCTCCAGGTTTGAGAAGCAGGTATGCGGCAACGTTAGTTAATGCAAAACTTCACATGGCCAGAGTCAAATAACATGGATAAGTACCAGGAACAGATCCCTCCCGCCAGAGAATTGCATGTTGTACTGGAAATGCACACGTTTTAAAAAGATGGTCGATGCACAGTCCGCGGCCCCTCTTATATTGACGTCCTGGGTATAATTGGTAATTGAAAATTGTCTTGTGATGAGGTTAGTGTTAATTTGGGTTGCTGGGGCAACCGCAAAGAGCCGGAACGGCCTACCCTGTACTGTATCGTTAAATAAATACTTTTGCTCCTGGGGATGGACATAATACACCTGAGTTTATACTATGGTGATTGAGACAGGAAGGGAATGAAAAGTACTTCATGAAGGAGGTGAGTTCCAACCAGAGTGCTAGTTTTTTTCTGAATGGTTTGGACACACAGTTGGCCCCAGTTTGTTCCTGGACCCCACACCGTTCTAGTATCAGGTGCCTGCCGCTGGGTTGGAGCATTTGAAGATGAAAATCTATCCCGTGTTCCACCATTGTCAATCTTGTGTGGTTCATTCCTGTGCTTTCTGATATTTATTGGCAGACTCTGAAACAAGCCCGAAGCAGAGTGCAGTGTATCTGCATAAGTGAATGAAGATTTAGAAAAAAAAACTAGCCGCTGGAGATCTGAAAAAGTTGGAAAGGAGGCGGTTGACATTCATCAGGACCGAGAGGGAATCCAGTGGTGGAAGAGAACAATAGGTGAAAGAGATTCCGCCCGTGCTGGAATCGAGAGCAGTAATCTGCCCAAGGAACTCGGGGCTGAGCGGTGTCTGCGAGGGTGAAAGGCGTTGCCAAAGTTTCCACCTGATGGGGTGAAGTAATTGCCGATGAGCGGCCATTTAACGTTAAGATTCATCTACATTAACGCCCTCGCGTTCAGCGTTCACAGTGTGATCCCTCAACGCTGGAGCAGCTAAATGCAGATAGGGTGACTGTGCAGTGTGACCCCGAACGTCTGGTAGCATGCCGTGTTCATCAATCATCCCATTCCGGCCTGCAACGGAGCTAACCTGAAAGATGGCATCTCATCTCATCTGTGCGCAGGTGCAGCCTTCAGGACTCAAACGAGTTCAGGTAACTCGGTCGTTCAGTCTGTGCTGGACCAGACATTACACAAACAAAACAGGAAGCAAAAAAGCTCCCCCATTATTTCACCAGTGCGAGAAATTCCCTTTGTCCGCCCACTTCATTCCGCCTCCCAGTTTGTCTTTTGGATATGAATATCGATTCACGAACAAGAGGGAATCCAGCAACACGCACACACAATGCTGGAGGAACTCAGCAGGCCATCGAGGAAAGGAGAACAGTCGACGTCTCGGGCCGAGACCCCTCAAAAGGACTTTATCCTTTCAGTTAAATAATCCCCCCCACCCCCGTTCTATTCTTCATTCTGGTCTCTTACCTCTTTTCACTTGCCAGTCACCTCCCCCCCGTTCTCCTATAGGCCGCTCTTTCTGATTAGGTTTCTTCCTCTCCAGCCCTTTACCTGTCACATTCTAGATATCCTCCTTCCACCTTTTTATTTTGCCCTCCCCACCCCCTTTCCGGTCCTGAAGAAGGATTTCGTTCTGAAACGTCCTCTGTTTATTCATTTCCATAGGTGCTGTCTGATCTGCTGAGTTCCTCAAGTATTTTGTGTGTGTTACTCAGGAATTCTAGCAACCTGCGAAATTTGTCTGCCTGTCTCTCTTTCTCTCTCCCTCTCTCCCCTCTCTCTCCCCTCCCTTCTCTCTCCTCTCTCTGTCTGTCTCCCCCTCTCCCTCCCCTCTTGCTCGCTGTCTGTCTCTCTCTCTCTCTCACTCCCTCCCTTTCTCTCTCTCCCTCCCTCCCTCCCCCCTCCCTCACCCCTCTCCCCTCTCTCCTCCCCCTCTCTCTCCTCTCCCCCTCTCTCTCCTCTCCCCCTCTCTCTCCTCTCCCCCTCCCTCACCCCTCTCTCTCCCCCTCCCTCACCCCTCTCTCTCCCCCTCTCTCGTGAAGGTGCTCAGGCCTGCATTGTTAACCCTCTCTCCTCCCTCCTCCCTCTTTCCCTCCCCCCTCTCTCCCTCACCCCTCTCCCTCCCCCTCCCTCACCCCTCTCTCTCTCCCCCTCTTTCGTGAAGGCGCTCAGGCCCACACTGTTAACCCTCTCTCCTCCCTCCTCCCTCTTTCCCTCCTCCTTTCCCTCCCCCTCTCCCTCCCCCCTCTCTCTCCCCCCTCTCCCTCCCCTTCTCTCTCCCTCCCCCCTCTCCCCCTCTCCTCTCTCCCCCTCTCCCTCTCCCCCCTCTCTCTCTCCCCCCCTCTCTCTCTCTCCCCTCTCTCTCTCGTGAAGGCGCTCAGGCCCGCACTGTTAACCCTCTCTCCACAGAGGCTGCTTGACCTGCTGCGGTTTTCCAGCATGTTCTGTCCACTATTTTCCCTCAACTGAGCGCAGATTCCCCTCTCTGGCAGCTCACCACTGCCCCCTGCTGTGTCCAGCAGGTATTTCCACCGTTGTCCAGTGTGGACTCTTGGTTAGGAAGCAGATGGGCTTAAGGTCAGATGAGAAAAATTGCAGATGTCCATCATCATTAGTCACTGGTGTAAAGGGGTCATAGAACACTGCAACACAGAAACAGACCCTTCAGCCCATCTAATTATGCTGGATTATTATTCTGCCTAGTCCTATCAACCTGCAACTGGACCATTTGTATGCTTATCCAAGCCATTCTTCAGACTTGAAATCAACCATTTCCACTAGCAGCTCGTTCCACTCTCTGAATGAAGAAATCTCCCTGCTGTTAAACAGCTTACATTTCACCTGTAACCTATGAATATTATTAGTCTCACCCAGTTTCAATGGGGGGGGGGAACCACTCCCTCCCTCCCTGTGCCCCTCATAATTTTGTATACCTCTATCAAATCTCCCCTCATTTAATAGGTATCAACTATGGACAACCATTAAACACAACTGTTGCTTCACATGGCACTGAGGGGAACCCGAAGACCAAGTCAGCGTTTTGTCATTGGTTAGATACCTCCACGTAAAATCATCTCAACTTTCCAAAGTAGATTCCTCAACCATCTGTCCAGGAAGATGGAAGAGAGTTAGCTCAAGACCCCAAGACACTGGAAGAGAAATAATCCTCTTAAGGCCTAAGATGTAACAAGAGCTGTCTGTGACTAACTCTGTCCACAAAGCAGCCAACTACGCCAAGCTGCTGCACAGGTTATTTATTAGACACGGTCTGACCCCGAGCCACATACGGAGTGAACACCATGAGATGCAGGAGCAGAATTAGACCATTGAATTCCAGCAGCACACACCCACGATGCTGGAGGGACTCAGCAGGCAGCATCTGTGGGGAAAAAAGTACAATACAGTTGATATTTCGGGATGAGACCCTTCATCAGGACTGCTGACGGGTCTCGGCCCGAAACGTCGACTGTACTCCTTTCCAGAGATGCTGCCTGGCCTGCTGAGTTCCCCCAGTATTTTGTGTGTGTTGCTCGGATTTCCAGCATCTGCAGATTTTCTCTTGTTTGTCATTTTAATTCTAGTCTGCTCCGCCAATCCATCATGGCTGTTGTTTTTTAACCCTGTCAGCACCATCCTCGTACCTTCTCCCCATGACCTTTGACACCCTTACTAATCAAAAACCCATCATGCTCCACTCTAAAGCCATTCAGTTGGTTATTTAATTTAAAAGATCCATTTAACTGGGTTTTCAGTGCTCTGTGAAACAATGGGTGTGTTTAATAGGTGCACTCAAGAAATTCCACAGCTGAGGAAATTCCTCCTCATCTCTGTTGTAAAGGGACGCCCCTCTGTTCCGAGGCTGTGCCCCGTGGTCCTGGAATCCCACACTATTGAAAGCGTCCTCTCCTCATCCGGATCAACATTCGCCCCTCAGCCAGTCAACAAGTGCAGCCTCAGAAACCGCCCGTTGTATCTGCTGCTGTTATGGGTTTCATCGTTTACACTTGCTGTGAATCACTGCTGAGTCGGTGGGGATCCCAGACTGAGAGCTGTAACTTAACTGCAGAGAGATTTGCAATATCCTGAGGCCCTGACTACGATTATCAAACAATAACCTGCGCTGGTAACTGTTGTCAAGGCTGAAAGGTCACGTGTATCAGCCCCCTTGTGATCATCCAGCCAGGCTTCTACAAATATGTGTGCCTGTTACCTTTCTCGAGGATATTTTTTATTTGTGTTAACAAGAAACATTACAGCCCTTTGGCCCGCAATGTTGTGCTGAACCGCTAAAAAGCAAATTAAAAAAAAACACCCAAGCACTAATCCCTCCATCCGACACCATGTCCATACCCCTCCATCTTCCTTACATCCATGTGCAACTGCCGGTCTTCCATACTACCTTGCCCAGGCCTCAGTCAGCATCGAAAATTGATGGGCAGCCGATGAAGAAGATCCATGTGCCTATCCAAAAGTCTCTCAAAAGCCTCCAATGTATCTGCCTCTACCACCGTCCCAGACATCCACCACTCTAAAAAACTTCCCCCTTAGATCCCCCGTGAACCAACTGCCTCTCACATCCGTTGCATGCCCTCTATTAGGCATTTCAGCCCTGGGAAACAGACACTCCCTGTCCACTCTATCTAGGACTCTCTATCAGATCTCCCCTCAGCCTCCGGCGCTCCAGAGAAAACACCCACGTTTATCCAGCCTCTCGTGCCCTCTAAACCAGGCAGCATCCAGGTAAACCCCTTCTGCCCCCTCTCCAAAGCCTCAACAACCTTCCTATAGTGGGGCGACCAGAAATGTACGCAATACTCCAGATGTGGCCTAACCAGAGTTTTATAAAGTTGCAGCCTAACCTCTTGAGCTTTGAAGTCAGTGCCTCGACTAATAAGAGCAAGCATTTCATAAGCCTTCTTAATCACCCTATCGCCACCCTCAAGGAGCTATGAACTTTGACCTCTGTTGCTGGAGTGAACTCCTGCAACTCAGCAGCCATACTTTGAGGCTGGTAGGTCAATTGGTCACATGGGTGCGATTAGGCAGCCCTCGTTTACTGGGCAGGAGGGTCTGTGTTGGCCAGCTCGGGCCGGCCATTCAGCCAGCAAACAAACTTGTCTTCCCGTTTGTAAAGAGAGACCTCCATCCACCCCCTCATTCCTCAGCCACCCCTGTGGACGCTGCTGGGACTCGGAGGTCTGAGTTACGGAGCGGGGACGAGCAGGCTAGGAATTGATTAATCGGCGCGAAGAAGAGTTGGTATTATAAAGGTGTATAAAATCACATGGGGCATAGGCAGAGTGAACGCACACAGTCTATCCCCAGGGCTGGGGAATCAGGAACCAGAGGGCACGGGTTTAGAGTGAGATTTTATCCTCTTCTGCTTGTCGAATGATTGCATTTCTTACATTAATGGCTAGAAGATCTATTTTGTTGAATTGGAAAGAAATTAATCCTCCTACCGTATTTCATTGGTTTTCTCAAACTATGTTATGTCTAAATTTAGAAAAAATTAGAAGTGTTGTATTTGATACTTCTATTAAATTTGAAAAGATATGGAGACCATTTATTCAATATTTTCATATGATGTAATATGACCCTGTTCCAAGCCTATTTGATTTTCCAGTTTTGATTTTATATATGTTGAGAGGATCGGAGTTGACGACACTGATGATTTTGTATTTTTGTGAGATATTATAAACAGCCCTTTTTTTTCATTTTTTCTTTTTCCCTTTTTTCTTTTTTGGTTTTTTTTCTTATTAGTTATTAGATTGTTAGATTAGTTTTTTTGCATAATTTTTTTTTCTTTTTCTGTTTTCTGTTTTTTAAAATACATATTACGATATACCTAGGTTTGCCTTGTTTATTGGTTACTTGTATCGTCCATGATTTGGGAATACTCATTTATACTGTAACTATTGCTTACGTATTCTTTCATGTTCAGTTGAAATGTGTATGTTTGTATTCCCATTATCTATGTATCAATCTTATTATGTTGATATTAATAATAATAATAAAAAGATTGAAAAAGGAAAAGGAAAAGCGATTTAATAGGAACCTGATGGATAGCTTTTCCACCTGGAAGATGGTCAGTATGGGGAACAGTTGCCAGATGAAGAGGTTGACGTAGATGCATTAACAATGTTTTTAAGACCACTGGAGAGCTACCCTATCTCTATCTATACTATAGGAAAAGTTTCAATGGAGATGGACCAAACGCAGATAGATGGGATGAGTTTATCTGGCGCCACAGGTGGATAGGGTCGTAAAGAGAGCTTTTGGTACATTGGCCTTTATAAATCAAAGCATTGAGTATAAGAGTTGGAATGTTATGGTGAGGTTGTATAAGGCATTGGTGAGGCTGAATTTGGAGTATTGTGTGCGGTTTTGGTCACTGAATTACAGAAAGGAGGTTGAAAGATTGCAGAGAAGGTTTACAAGGATGTTGCCGGGACTTGAGAAACTGAGTTACAGAGAAAGGTTGAATAGGTTAGGACTTTATTCCCTGGAGCGTAGAAGAATGAGGGGAGATTTGACAGAGGTATATAAAATTATGATGGGTATAGATAGAGTGAATGCAAGCAGGCTTTTTCCACTGAGGCTAGGGGAGAAAAAAAACCAGAGGACATGGGTCATGGGTCAAGGGTGAAGGGGGAAAAGTTTAAAGGGAACGTTGGGGGGGGGGGCGGTTTCTTCACACAGAGTGTGGAATGAGCTGCCAGATGAGGTGGTAAATGCGGGCTCACTTTTAACATTTAAGAAAAACTTGGACAGGTACATGGACGAGAGGGGTATGGAGGGATATGGGCCAGGTGCAGGTCAGTGGGATGAGGCAGAAAAATGGTTCAGCACAGCCAAGAAGGGCCAGAAGGCTGGTTTCTGTGCTGGAACGTTCTCTGGTTCTATGGAATTCGGGGCGGCACGATACCATGGCGGCCAGCACGATGCTTCACAGCACCAGCAACTCGGGCTCAATTCCCACCGCTGTCCGTAAGGAGTTTGTACATTCTCGCTGTGACGGGGTTTCCTCCGGGTGTGCCGGTTTCCTCCCGCAGTCCAAAGACGTATGGGCTAGTAGGTTCATTACTCACATGGGCGGCATGGCCTTTATGGGCCAGGACGTTCTGTTAGCCCACTGTATCTCTCAGGGATCTTGGACGTGTTACATGCCCCGTAACGGGTTAAAAGAACCAGCAGAAGTGGAACACGCCCGGAGCCTGGTTTCGCCACAAACAAAACACTGTTCATTAGTATCTATGCAAATCAGTAATAAACCCAGATAAATCGAACAAGTTAGCAGAGTTTATGCATATATAAGTGTGTAAATATAAAACCCCAAATTTCTCCAAGCTCAGTCTTACGATGGTATGGGAATGAAGTCAATTCAGTTTGTGATATTGAGTTGAGTAGATTGAGGAGTGAGAGAGAGAGAGAGGTGATTTGTTTCCCGAGTAAGCCGCTGCCATCGATTTTACCACATCGTCCTCCGAAGTCCTGTTGAAGTCACGACTGTGACCCCACAAAATGGACCGTCTTCATGCGGTGAAGCTATCAACCCAGGCAAGGGTTAAGCACACCGATAGCTTCCCACCGGGCACCCCGTTTCCACACTGCGGGCAAAACCCACCCTTTCGTAGACACACAAAGCTCCAGTGTCTATTTCTCTGTGTCTCCTGTGTGTCTTGTCTGGAAAGCCATCTGACCTTGCATATATCCCAAACATGCTGAACGCCAGCTGTCCATCATGTAGCTCCGCCCTGCCGTAACCGTGGCAACTCACGGGCTGTTCGGTACTCTCTCTCTGAATCAGTACACACACACACTCTCTCTCTCTCTTTTTAAAGGAACAGTCCATATTGAATAAACCTTAAGATCTTGTCACAGACAGTACGCAGCAGTCGGGCTGAAGGGTCAGTTTTCATGCTGTACAACCGTATGTATGGTGTGGTACCATGAATGGGATGATCCCAGCGTCAAATAAGATATGACGCTGAGTCAGCCACACACAGAACTAAGTCACATGTGCCCAGAACCTTGGCTAAAGTTTCACTGGACGTTTCAAAGGAGGCAAGCAAGGCAACAAGGGGTAAGGAGCAGATTA
Source organism: Hypanus sabinus (assembly GCF_030144855.1). Classification (NCBI taxonomy): domain Eukaryota; kingdom Metazoa; phylum Chordata; class Chondrichthyes; order Myliobatiformes; family Dasyatidae; genus Hypanus; species Hypanus sabinus. The sequence continues at coordinate 14,986,383 of NC_082729.1, read as the reverse complement.
CAGACCACGAGGCTGAAAACTAGGCATGAGTAGCCAAAGGCGATGAAAAGTGAATGTGTACAAGAGGTAGGAGCTCCGACTGGGAGAAAGAAGCTTCTTCAATGCCGTAGTAATGAAGGACAGGTCAAGTTCAAGTCACAGCAGAGCACAAAGCAGAATAGAAATCACCCACCCCTCCCCACACACATGGCTAGGATTTGACAAAGGCTTCACAGCAGCAGGTCATGGGTTAAGGGTGAAAGGTGAAATGGTTAAGGGGAACGTGAGGGGAAACTGCTTCACTCGGCGGCTGGGGAGACCGTGGAACGAACTGCCGGCACAAGTGGCGGATGCGATTGCGATTTCAACGTTTAAGAGAAGTTTGGATAGACTGTACTCCCCAAATCTTCCTCCGCTGCATCGAAGACTCGTCAACTTCACCCGCCCTGCTCCTAAGTTCACTTGGTCCGTCTCTGACACCTCCCTCCCTTTTCTCGCGCTCTCTGTCTCCATCTCTGGAGACAAACGGCCAACTGACATCTTTTATGAACCTATTGATTCTCATGGCGATCTTGACCATATCTTCTCCCACCCTGTCTCCTGTGAAAATCAAATCATTTTCTTCAGCTCCACCGCATCGGTTCAACATGCAGATCTCCAAACCAGGACATCCTCTCTCCTCTATCGATGCTGCCCTCACCTGCATGTCCTCCATTTCCTGTGTATCGGCGCTCACCCCATCTTCCCGCCACCGTAAGATCCCTCTAGTCCTTACCTACCACCCCATCAGCTTCCACATCCAAAACATTATCCTCTGCAACTTCTGCCATCTCCAAAGGGAGCCTCCCACTAAACTTAGCTGTATGTTCCCCCTCCTCTCCACCTTCTCTGACTCCCTTGTCAGTTTGCCCCTCCCCACGGATCTCCCTCCTGGTACTTATCCCTGCAAGCGGCCAAAGAGATACACCTGCCCACTCACCTCCGTACAGAGCCTCAAACAGTCCTTCCAGGTGAGGCTGCACTTCACCTGTGAATCTGCTGGGGTGGTCTATTGCGTCTGGGGCTCCCAGTGCAGCCTCCTCCTCATCGGTGAGACCCATCTCCAAATGGGGGACCGCTTCGCCGGGCACCCCCGCTCCTTCCGCCACAGGTGGGACTTCCTGGTGCCCAAACATTTCAGTTCCCATTCTGACGTGTCAGTCTATGGCCTCTTGTGCCAAAATGAGGTCACCCTCAGGGTGGAGGACCAACATCTTGTATCCCGTCTGGGCAGCCTCCAACATGATGGCATGAATATTGATTTCTCCCTCCAGTGAACACATTTCCCCCGCCCCACCCCCCCAGTTCCCCCACTCTGACCTTTCACTGCTTCTCACCTGCCTATTACCTCCCTCTGGGTCCCTTCCTTCCCTTTCTCCCACTGTCCACTCTCCTCTCCTCTCCTCTCAGAGTCCTTCCTCTCCAGCCCTTGACCTTTCCCACCCACCTGGCTTCACCTATCACCCTCCAGCTAACTTCTTTCCCTTCCAACCCTCCCATCTCTTGATTCTGGAATCCTGCCCCCTCCCTTCTCAGTCCTGAGGAAGGGTCTCGGCCCAAATCGTCGACTGTCCACTCTTCCCCAACGATGCTGCCTGACCTGCTGAGTTGCTCCAGTGTTTTGTGAGCGCTGGTTTGCATAGGGAGGTGGAGGGGAGGGATATGGAGGGAGGGCTATGGTCTGGGACTAGACAGTTTAGATGGGCCGAAGGGCCTGTTTCTGTGCTGTAGTTTTCTATGACTCTAATTAAGTGTGACGGACTTTTGATGGTTGTCAGTATAACAAGGTAGATGGAATTAAGGTCAGACAGACATTACAGCTGCTCCTGATTCATCCCGGTCAGTGTACTCTCTGACAGGACTGTAAAACCATCCAGGAACTGTAAATCACTGGCAAATCCTTCGAGTTTAAGCCATTGCCACTGGAGGGATCGTCTCACAGAACGCATTCCTTCACCTTTAACACTGGTAACTTAATCTGCAGGATTCATTCGCCAAATAACTCCAGCGTTCATAGAATCCGCCAAAGATTCTTCACTTGATTGCTCTGGCCTTGCATGGTTTTGCATCAACTGACAGACAGGCCCTTTTGGGATGGGGAACGAGTTAATTCCACTCTGATCCGGAGCAGAGGAAGGTATCTGTGTGATTATTCCTAACTGGGGTGACCGATTCACAGCTGATTCCACGCCAACTTGACAGAAGCCTGGTCTAGTGGATGACTGGAGACCAGGGCTACCTGCTGCACAGTATTAATGCCACTGCTCCCCTAATCTGCATGGGCGTGCGGCCGCACTGTAACCGAAATGCTTCCGCGCACACAGCCTTCGTTGCCAAGCAGGTGGAGTTTTCTTTTATAAAATATTAACATAATTTTGAAATTGTGCTAATATAATTTTGGAATCTATGCTAATATAACTCTGAACTGGCCTGGAATTAATAACACATTATTAACATTATCCATAAATCTTATGAATAATAAACATACCCATTCTTTACTTTGGAACATTTCAGAGCTTCAATGTATTTACACTGTCAGTGTTTCAAGTTACAACACTGTTACAAATTGTAACGGTAAACACTGAATGGAAGTCGGTAGCTCATAAGCTGCCAGCCTGATGAATGCCAACGCCATCTAGCCAAAACATTCTACTTTTGCCATTGTATCTGTCCGTTGTGGATGGTCAGCCATGATCACATTGAATGGCGGTGCTGGTTCGAAGGGCCGAATGGCCTACTCCTGCACCTATTGTCTATTGTTCTGAGTGTTTCTGATGTGAAATTAACCTGGTTAGTGTTTATAGACAATGGTTTTGTACTAAAGACAGACACAAAAAAGTTCATTAAACATGAAAGTTTTTCTTTGTTGTACTGTATATTGTTATATTCTTCAACTAATAAATAAAATAAAAAGTATCCGATTGTTTTCAGTTTTCATTCTAATTATTCATAGTATACATATTACAAAAAAAAAACATTTGAAGTGCCACACAGTTTTCAGGACGTGTAAAAATTTCCTGCTGAGAGCAATAATTGGTCCACGCAGCCGTAACAAGAGCATTAGGGGAAATATTATAAAGCACACTTTTCATCAAGGCCCAAATTAGAATTGGTCATCTCACTCACCTTCCTCTGTCCTCCCAGACCCTGCAGCCCAGCCCTGAGAGAGGTGCATATTCAGATTAATCCTGAGAAAGATGTTGAGATGTAAAACGTTCACAAGCACTGTTTTCTTCAGATTCAGTGTGGATAAAAATACACAAAGTTGCAGAGATTAATGATCTTATGAGTCCAAATGTGGCAGGTCCTTGTATACTCAGCAGCTTAGAGTACCTTAAAAGCTTTACTCCTCAGAAATGACCAAAAATTAAATATTTCCATAATGTAAAAAAAACTAACCAATAAACTTGGGCTGGTAAAAGCGAACGGGTTGAAATCAGTACAGACAAGTTGCGCCGTTTACGCATTATACAACTCTATGCCATTATGACAGCAACCACAAGATGGCAGTATGTCTCCATTTTTACGGTCAGTATCTTCTTTGCATCAATTGTATTAAATTTAAAGGGGTATCATCCCTGAATATAATCCCTCCATGAATGCATCTATTGATCGGTACATGTTGTTGCTTTGGACGATGATTACTACCTAAACTAAAGGGTTTACGTAAAGGATTTTTTGCATATTCAAGTAGCACTTCTATGTATACATAGTGGCCTCGCATTTTAATTCCACGTCCCATTCCCATTCTGATATGTCTATCCATGGCCTCCTCTACTGTCAAGATGAAGCCACACTCAGGTTGGAGGAACAACATCTTATATACCGGCTGGGTAGCTTCCAACCAGTTGGCATAAACATTGATTTGTCTAACTTCTGTTAATGCCCCTCCTCCCCTTCTTATCCCTATCCCTTACTTATTTATTATCCCCCCCTTTTTCCCTCTCCTTTTATTTCTCTCTCTGTCCCTCTCACAATCACTCCTTGCCTGCTCTCCATCTCCCTCTGGTGCTCCCCTCCCCTTTTCTTTCTCCCTAGGCCTCCCGTCCCATGATCCTTTCCTTGGCAATAATCTGCCAAGAACGGGAAGGCAGATTATTATCTGAACGGTGTAGAGTTAGGTAAGGGAGAAATACAAAGAGATCTCGGAGTCCTTGTTCATCAGTCACTGAAGGTGAATGAGCAAGTGCAGCAGGCAGTGAAGAAGGCTAATGGAATGTTGGCCTTTATTACAAAGGGAATCGAGTACAAGAGCAAGGAAATCCTCTTGCATTTGTACAGAGCCCTGGTGAGACCACACCTGGAGTATTGTGTACAGTTTTGGTCTCCAGGGTTAAGGAAGGACATCCTGGCTGTAGAGGAAGTGCAGCGTAGATTCACGAGGTTAATTCCTGGGATGTCTGGACTGTCTTACGCAGAGAGGTTTGAGAGACTGGGCTTGTACACGCTGGAATTAAGGAGATTGAGAGGGGATCTGATTGAAACATATAAGATTATTAAGGGATTGGACAAGATAGAGGCAGGAAATATGTTCCAGATGCTGGGAGAGTCCAGTACCAGAGGGCATGGTTTTAGAATAAGGGATAGGTCATTTAGGACAGAGTTAAGGAAAAACTTCTTCTCCCAGAGAGTTGTGGAGGTGTGGAATGCACTGCCTCGGAAGGCAGTGGAGGCCAATTCTCTGGATGCTTTCAAGAAGGAGCTAGATAGGTATCTTATGGATAGGGGAATCAAGGGATATGGGGACAAGGCAGGAACCGGGTATTGATAGTAGATGATCAGCCATGATTTCAAAATGGCGGTGCAGGTTCAAAGGGCCGAATGGTCTACTTCTGCACCTATTGTCTATTGTCTCCTGCTCTTAGCTTCATCCTTCTCCCTCCAACTTTCAAATCTCTTACTATCTTTCCTTTCAGTTAGTCCTGACGAAGGATCTCGGCCCGAAACGTCGACAGTGCATCTCCATATAGATGCTGCCTGGCCTGCTGCGTTCCACCAGCGTTTTGTGTGTGTGGCTTATACATACATAGTATTGGTATTGGTTTATTATTGTCACGCGTACCAAGATTCTGCGAAAAGCTTGTCTGGCACACTGTTTATACAGATCAAATCATTACACAGCACACTGAGCCAGAATAAAGCAAAGCAGTAACAATGCAAGAGGTCAGAATCAGAAACAAGAGAGAGTCTGCGGACGCTGGAAATCCGAGCCACACACGCAAAATGCTGGAGGAACTCAGCAGGCCAGGCAGCATCCGTGGAAAAGAGTAAACCGTCGATGTGGCAGAAGTACACTGCCATAGGTAATAATAGAGAAAAAACTGTGAATTGTGAGTATATATAAATTGATAGTTAAATTAAATAACTGGAGCAAAAATAGAAGTGAAAAGGTAGCGAGGCAGTGGTCATTCAGAAATCGGATCATAAGACATAGGAGCAGAATTAGGCCATTCAGCCCATCGAGTCCACTCTATCTCATCATGGCTGATCCCATTCAACCCCCATATACCTCCCCTATCATCATATCCCTTGATGCTCTGACCAATCGGGAATCTGTGAACCTCCGCTTTAAATGTACCCAGGGACTTGGCCTCCAGCGCAGTCTGTGGCAGAGCATTCCGCCGATTTCCCCACCCTTCCGCTGAAAACATTCCTCCTTTCTTCCGTCTGAGGAGGAAGGAGCTGCTCCTGGATGGCTGAGCGTGTGCCTTCGGGCTTCCGTCCCTCCTTCCTGTTGGTAGCAACGAGAAGAGGGCACGTCCTGGGTGACGGGCGTCTCTAATGATGGACCCCGCCTTTTTGAGCCATCGATCCTCGAAGATGTTCTGGATCCCAAATTCCGGATCTCTGTGCGACAGGCGAACACACATCATAGTACAACAGTGTCTGAATTATCATTTCACACATTATTAATGTGTACATTATTATTCTGTTCTTAATAATTAGTTAATAATATTATTATTTATTAATAATGCTAAGCGCGTTTTTAAATGTTGTTGCTGTAACCAAAGTAATTTCTAACTTGGGATCAATAGAGTACTTATTACTATTATTATTAATTACTAATTGACTGAGCTTCCAACTTACTTCGATCCTGTGTATTAACCCCCTCCATACCAGTCACCAATGCCACCGGTTAGAATGCTCCCCGCGGTCCATCTGTCGGAAGGTTCCCGGGTTTGTGGTGACGCACCGGAAGAACGATCCCCTCAAGAGTCTGATAACAGCGGGGTGGAAGCGGTCTTTGGGACCTGCCTTCAGGCCGTTTTCCCTTCCGCCCGACGGGAGAGGGGAGACGAGGGAACGTGTCCGAAGCGTCTGGGGTCTCCGATTCGGTCGGCAACCGGAGGAGTTGGCGCGACGGACAGAGGGGAGGCTGGCTCGTGCGACGGGCCGAGTGCACGGACGGTGTTTGGCCCTGAAGATCTCGGAGGTCACAGATTCTAACCTCAGCCTGACTTGAGTCACTTACTCTCGCCTGGTTCTTTCACGGATTGCGAGGTCCTCTGCCCCCACTCATTGCCCGGTCCCTGACACTGGTGAGCCAGTCTTCTTGTAACCCCACTGCAGCTTACAGCGGGAGGGGGCAGGGGGCGGGCGTTGATCATACCGACAGGTAGTTACCGAGCTCCAGAATCACATTTCTCCAGGCAGTGACAAATGGCAGATTTTTTCCCGTGTATTTTTTTCACCTCCTGACCACTGAGGAGTGGTAGAATCGGTTTAAGAATCATCGTTTAAAGAGCACCTTTGTCTTTATATATGTATCGATTTCAACTGCAGCTACATTGTTTAAAGTTCAAAGTAAATTTAGTATTAAAGTACATATATGTGACCATATAGACCCTTGAGGCCTATATGACCCTTGACCCTTTTCTTGCAGGAATTTACAGGAAAAGACAGAAATGCTAAAGAATTTATGAATAAAGAACTATACGTAACAAAGAGTGACAAACAGCCAATGTGCAAAAGAGGGCAAATTATGCTAATAATTAAAAAAACCTAAATAATCCGGAGAGCACGAGCTGCAGAGGACATCCCGGGTAAAGCCCCCCCCCCCCCCCCCCGCCATTGAACACGTCAGCACGAAGCGTTGTTGCGAGAACGCAGCATCCATAATCAGGACCCACCACTCGGGTCACGCTCTCTTCTCGCTGCTGCTATCACAACGAAAGGTGCAGGAGCCTCAGGACTCACATCCTGAACCAGGTTCAGGAACAGTTATCACCCCTCAGCCATCAGGCTCTTGAACCGAAGGAGAAAACATCACTCAACATCACTCGCCCCATCACTGAACTGTTCCCACAACCTATGGACTCACTTCTACGGACTCGTCACCTCATGTTCCTGATATTTATTGCTTATTTATTTATTTTTATTCTTTCTTTCTTTATTCACGGAGTCTGTTGTCTTTTGCACACTGGATGGGTACCCAATGTCTTTCATTGATTCTATTATGGTCATTATTCTATTCTGGATTTATTGAGTATGCCCACAAGAAATTGAATCTCAGGTTGACACTTGCGTCCTCTGATAATAAATTTACTTGGAACTTTGAAAGTGAGTCTGTAAGTAGAGATTTTACTGAATATTAGGTGCTGTTACATTACAAACTGTACGGAAAACAACTGCTTCAGTCACCAGGAACAGGTTCACACTGAAGATTGGTGTGAATTGGTCTCCTCTCACTCTGATACCAGCATTACCGAGCGTACGTTAAACATCCCATCCTCTGCCCAACAACTCCGTAAGGAAGCAGGCGAGAGATTCCACTCCCAGGTGAAAACAGCACTCTGCCCGGGGCGCACCGAGTCCCAACTGCGAGCGACATCTTGGTGTTCCGTCTGGGCAACCGCCAGCGTGACGGCATGAATATCAATTACTCCTTCCGGTTTAAAAATAAATTCCTCCCCTCTTCTTCTATTCCCCACTCTGACCTGCCTATCACCTCCCCCGGTACCCCTCCTCCTTCCCTTTCTCCTGCGGTCCACTCTCCTCTCCAGCCCTTTACCTTTCATCCTCCATCCCCTCCCACAAACTTTTCATTCTGGCATCTTCCCTCTTCCTTTTCAGTCCTGAAGAAGGGTCTCGGCCCAAATCGTCGACTGTTAATTCATTTCCATAGAGGCTCCCTGGCCTGTGGAGTTCCTCCAGCACTTTGTGTGTGTGTGTTACTACAAATTACACTTATGACTACAGCTTTCCTAACCGACTTAAACCAGTTTGCTTTGACTATTGCATCCGCTGCTCCCGGTGCAGCCTCCTCTACATCGGTGAGACCCGACGCAGATTGGGGGACCGCTTCATCGAGCACCTCCACTCCGTCCACCACAACAGACAGGATCTCCCAGTTGCCACCCACTTCAACTCTGCTTCACATTCCCATTCAGATATGTCCATACATGGCCTCCTCTACTGCCATGATGAGGCTAAACTCAGGTTGGAGGAACAACATCTCATCTACCATCTGGGTAGTCTCCAGCCCCTTGGTATGGACATCGAATTCTCCAACTTCCGGTAATTCCCTCCCTCTCCCTTCCCCCATCCCACTTTCACTCTGCCTCCTCCTCCAGCTGCCTATCACCTCTCTCATGACTCTGCCTTCTTCTACTACCCATAGTGCTTTCCCCTTACACTCCTTCTTCACTTCTCCTGCCTATCCCCTCCCTGCTTCCCCTCCCCCACCCCACGATCTTTCCTCTGATTGGTTTTCCACCCTCCCCCCCGCCTTCTTTATGGGGCCCCTGCCCCCTCTTCAGTCGTGATGAAGGGTCTCGGCCCGAAATGTTGACTGCTCGTTTCCACGGATGCTGCCCGACCTGCTGATTTCATCCAGCGTGTTGTACGTGTTGATTTGACTCTCCTTCAGAGAGAGCAATTTGCCTGTTTTTACCCCAATTCAGTGCCAGTAATTTTCTCTATCTCTGTGTTTGACATAGTTCTGTCAAAGCTGGTATCCTGTCTCCAGAGTTGTGAAGAATAGCTCTGCTGTTACACAATGTCAAGGGCAAATCACCATCTGGTGTGGGGTTTGGGGGGGGGGGGTGCTTGATGCACCATCAACAACTCTCTCTGAGACGTAAAGGCGAGATATCGGCTTTTATTGACTGGAAGAAGGAACCAGCAGTGAGTGACCACCATACTACATCCTGGAGACAGAGAGGCCAGGCTCAGGCCTCGATCACCTTTATACCAGGGCCTGTGGGAGGAGCCACAGGAGCAGTCAGCAGGGGGCGTGTCCACAGGGGTCTGTGGGAGGAGCCACAGGAGCAGTCAGCAGGGGGCGTGTCCACAGGGGTCTGTGGGAGGAGCCACAGGAGCAGTCAGCAGGGGGGCGTGCCCACAGGGGTCTGTGGGAGGAGCCACAGGAGCAGTCAGCAGGGGGCGTGTCCACAGGGGTCTGTGGGAGGAGCCACAGGAGCAGTCAGCAGGGGGCGTGTCCACAGGGGTCTGTGGGAGGAGCCACAGGAGCAGTCAGCAGGGGGCGTGTCCACAGGGGTCTGTGGGAGGAGCCACAGGAGCAGTCAGCAGGGGGCGTGTCCACAGGGGTCTGTGGGAGGAGCCACAGGAGCAGTCAGCAGGGGGCGTGTCCACAGGGGTCTGTGGGAGGAGCCACAGGAGCAGTCAGCTGGGGGCGTGTCCACAGGGGTCTGTGGGAGGAGCCACAGGAGCAGTCAGCAGGGGGCGTGTCCACAGGGGTCTGTGGGAGGAGCCACAGGAGCAGTCAGCAGGGGGCGTGTCCACAGGGGTCTGTGGGAGGAGCCACAGGAGCAGTCAGCAGGGGGCGTGTCCACAGGGGTCTGTGGGAGGAGCCACAGGAGCAGTCAGCAGGGGGCGTGTCCACAGGGGTCTGTGGGAGGAGCCACAGGAGCAGTCAGCAGGGGGCGTGTCCACAGGGGTCTGTGGGAGGAGCCACAGGAGCAGTCAGCAGGGGGCGTGTCCACAGGGGTCTGTGGGAGGAGCCACAGGAGCAGTCAGCAGGGGGCGTGTCCAGACAGGTATATGTAGTTCACCACATTCTGTGCTACTGCACAAGAAAGCTGAAAGCTGTGGAGAGTTGTAACATTAGTCAGCTCCATCATGGGCACTAACTTCCACAGCATCCAGGACAACTTCAAGGAGCGATGCCTCAGAAAGGCAGAGTCCATCATTACGGACCCCCACCACCACCACCATGCCCTCTTCTCACTGTTACCATCAGGGAGGAGGTACAGGAGCCTGAAGGCACACACTCAACGATTCAGGAACAGCTTCTTCCCCTCTGCCATCAGGGAGGAGGTACAGGAGCCTGAAGACACACACTCAATGATTCAGGAACAGCTTCTTCCCCTCTGCCATCAGGGAGGAGGTACGGGAGCCTGAAGACACACACTCAGCGATTCAGGAACAGCTTCTTCCCCTCTGCCATCCAATTCCTAAATGGACATTGAACCCATGAATGTTACCTCACATTTTTTAAAAAAAATTTCTGTTTTTGCAGTACTTATTTAATTTACACACACACACACACAGTATAATTCAGCATTTTTTTTTCTATATTTATTTCTATATGTGGCATTGAACTGCTGCTGCTAAGTTAACAAATTTCAGGTCACATGCCGGTGATAATAAACCTGATTCTGATTCCGAAGCTTGTCATCCGCACAGGTACAGGAAGGTACAGGAGCGATGGAAAACTTGCTTGTAGCAACATTCACAGGAAAAACATAAATAAATTATAGACATAGACTTTTAAAACAAGAGAACATGATTAAAACAAAAAAAAGAGGCACATTAATTTTAGCGTGAAGTAATCAGTATTGATAAACTGCAGTGATCCTCACTTTACCAGTTTATTCAAGAACAGGATGGTTGAACACAAGCAGGAGAATATCTCTGAGGATCTAACCTGGTCCCAACATATCGATGCAGCTATAGAGAAGGCAAGACAGTGGCTATGTTTCATTAGGAGTTTGACGAGATTTGGTTTGTCACCTAAAACATGCGCAAATCTCTACAGACGTACCCCGGAGAGCTTTCTGACTGGCTGCATCACCATCTGGTATGGGGGCTGGGGCTACTGTACAGGGTGGAAGAGAGCTACAGACTCCATCATGGGCACCGGCCTCCGTAGTACCCAGGACATCTTCAAGGAGCGATGCCTCAGAAAGGCGGCATCCATCATTACGGACCCCCCCACCCAGGACATGCCCTCTTCTCATTGCTACCATCAGGGAGGAGGTACAGGAGTCTGAAGACACACACTCAGCGATTCAGGAACAGCTTCTTCCCCTCTGCCATCAGGGAGGAGGTACAGAAGCCTGAAGACACACACTCAGCGATTCAGGAACAGCTTCTTCCCCTCTGCCATCAGGGAGGAGGTACAGAAGCCTGAAGACACACACTCAGCGATTCAGGAACAGCTTCTTCCCCTCTGCCATCAGGGAGGAGGTACAGGAGCCTGAAGACACACACTCAGCGATTCAGGAACAGCTTCTTCCCCTCTGCCATCAGGGAGGAGGTACAGGAGCCTGAAGACACACACTCAGTGATTCAGGAACAGCTTCTTCCCCTCTGCCATCAGGGAGGAGGTACAGAAGCCTGAAGACACACACTCAGCGATTCAGGAACAGCTTCTTCCCCTCTGCCATCAGGGAGGAGGTACAGGAGTCCGAAGACACACACTCAGTGATTCAGGAACAGCTTCTTCCCCTCCGCCATCAGGGAGGAGGTACAGGAGCCTGAAGACACACACTCAGCGATTCAGGAACAGCTTCTTCCCCTCCGCCATCAGGGAGGAGGTACGGGAGCCTGAAGACACACACTCAGTGATTCAGGAACAGCTTCTTCCCCGATTTCTGACGGGACACTGAACCCGCGAGCACCACCTCACCACGTTGTTGTTAATTTCTGTTTTTATGCTACTTATCTCAATTTAACCTTTTAATAAATATACATACTCAGTGTAGTTCAGGGTCTTTCTGTGACTCTGTATGGCGTTGCTCTGCAGTCGCAAGGTTAACGAATCTCGCGACGTACGCCGATGGTGTCGAAGCAGATTCTGATTCTGCTCTTCAACCTGGTCGTGTGGGATTGCAGGATTCTCCTCCTCCTGCCCCATGACGCACCATCAATAACCCTCCGAGACGTGAGGCGAGATGTAGGCTTTTACTGGCTGGAAGGAAGAACAAGCAGCAAGTGACCACCACACTACATCCTGGAGACTGAGGCCGGGGCTGTGTCTCCAATCGCCTTTATACCGGGGTCCGTGGGAGGAGCCACAGTCAGTGGGAGGAGCCACAGTCAATAGGAGGAGCCATGGTCAGTGGGAGGAGCCATAGTCAGTGGGAGGAGCCACAGTCAATAGAAGGAGCCATGGTCAGTGGGAGGAGCCATAGTCAGTGGGAGGAGCCACATGAGCAGCCAGTAGGAGGAGCCATGGTCTGTAGGAGGAGCCATAGTCTGTGGGAGGAGCCACATGAGCAGTCAGTGGGGGGAGGGCGTGTCCAGACAGGTCTATGTAGTTCACCACACCCCATAGCTGTGAGAAGGTGGCCTGGTCCGGATAGTGGGGATCTTTGGTGTCAGATGATGCCTTTTGAAGAGCGCCTCCTGTAGGTAACTAGTGGACATTGCTGCAATTCCTGTCCTTCGGAGAAAGTCCTTCTAGGGCAGGGGGTCCCAACCTTTTCTCATGCCATGGACCAAAACCGTTCAGCAATAGGTCCATTGACCCCTGATCTAGGGTAACACCTTTGGCCACAGGTCCATCAGGCAGTGGTCAGCTCTGAGGGGCAGTTCCCCGAGCAGGGTATTTAAGTCAACTGGCAGGGCTCCTCGTCGCTGGATTGCTCCAAAACCTTGCTTGGATGGCGGCCTGTGGTGGGGGAGGAGACTGTGGACTTGCTAGGAGGCCCTTGTCACAGCTTGTCCTGAGCAGCCGGAGAACGGAAGGCTCCCTGAGCCACTGGCCCTTCCCAGCGGACGTCAAGTACCAGCTTGGCCCCACCGAAACTTGCCGGATCACCAGCCCGGCGAGATTTCCGTACTCGGTGCTGGGGCCTTGTGTTGGAGAGCGTCCCTGACTAGGCCCTTTCCGCCGCTGGACGTTGAGGGGGTCTGACTCTCTGCCATCACTGATCAGTCTTTCCTTAGGATAGATTTCGAGGCTTTGGAGAGGGTGCCGAAGAGGATCCACTAGGACGCTGCCCGGTTTAGAGGGCGAGTGCTATCACGGGAGGCTGGATAAACTTCAGTCCACTGTTATACATCTGACTTTAGCTTCTCCTTAAGCTGGAGGGTGAATTCTATCACAGTATGATCACTGGCCCCGAAGGGTTCCTTTACCTTAAACTCCCTAATCAGTTGCAGTTCATTGCCCAACACTCAATCCAGAATAGCCGATCCCCTAGTGGGCTTAACCATGCTCTATAAAGCCACTTTGTTGGCATTCTACGAACTCCCCCCCTTAGGCGCCAACACTAACCTACCTTTCCCAATCTCCCCGCATATTGAAATCCCCCAATGGCTATCAGAACATTACCCGTTAGACACGTATTTTCTAAATCCCTGGTAATTTGTAACCCACATCCTTGCTACTGTTCGTGGGGGGGTGTATATAACCCCCATCAGGGTCTTTGTACACTTACCCTTTCTTAGTTCTACCCACAAGGATTCTACATCCTGGAGATCTGATCGAGGTTTACAAGATTATGAGAGGCATAGATAGAGTGGGGTGAGAGGGGGTAGGTTCAAGGGGGATGTGAGGGGTGAGTGGGCTCAGAGAGTGGTAGGTGCCTGGGATGCTCTGGCTGGTATGAAGTGTAGTGTTACCCTCCATTACTCTTGGTAGACCATGGATTTGCACCTTGGAAGGTTTCCAGGGCGCAGGCCTGGGCAGGGTTGTATGGGAGACTAGCAGCTGCCCAAGCTGCAAGCCTTCCCCTCTCCACGCCACCGATGTTGTCCAAGGGAAGGGTATTAGGACCCAAGCAGCTTGGCACCGGTGTTGTCGCAGAGCAATGTGTTGTTAAGTGCCTTGCTCAAGGACACAACACACTGCCTCAGCTGAGGCTCGAACCAGTGACCTTCAGATCACTAGACGAACGCCTTAACCACTTGGCCACGCACCAACACAGTACAGGCTAATACATTAGAGGCCTTTAGAGACGTTTTGGATAGAGGCGTGAATGTAAGGAAGATGGAGGGATACGGACATTGCAGATAGGAGCGATTTGTGTTTGGGTGTTTTTTAATTTGCTTTCCAGCCGGTTTGGCACAACATTGTGGGCTGAATGGACTGTTCCCGTGCTGTACTGTTCTATGCTCTAAGCTCTTTCCTTCCCTCCACATTCGCGCTCTGTTTCTGGCACTGAAATTACCCTGTATTAATCATCTATTTCTTGAAATACAGAGCTGAATAGATACTGACCTTTGAGTCGAGTCAGCCAGCATTCCCCCGATTTAATCCTCGACTAATCACAGAACAATTCACAACGACCAACGAACCTACCGACCGGTGCGTCTTTGGGCTGTGGGAGGAAACCGGAGCACCCGGAGGAAACCCACGCGGTCAGAGGGAAAACATGCAAACTCCTCACAGCCATTATTGACAATTAATGATGATACGGCTTTTATAGGTTCTCCTCTTACTCCAGGTCGCACTAAAGCTCACGCAGCTACCACAGAAACTTTGTGTGGCACGACCTCGATCGATGGCCCTCGCTCACTGAAACCCCTGTGGGAACCCCTCAGCCCACTTCAAAGTTCAAGGTAAATTTATTATCAAAGTACATAGACAACCCTGAGATTCATTTCCTTGTGGGCAGGCTCAATAAATCTACAGAATAATAACCATAACAGAATTAATGAAAGACCGGGCAACTAGGGCGTTCAACCAGAGAGCAGAAAACAATAAACTGTGCAAATAAAAAAAGAAAGAACTAACAATAATAAATAAATAAGCAATAAGTATTGAGAAAATGAGGTGAAGAGTCCTTGAAAATGAATCCATTGGTTGTGGGGTCATTTCACTGACAGGGTGAGTCATGTTTATGGAATATGCATAGTGTAAGGAAGCTTGTATCATAAACATACAGGGAGGGGTAAGGGTAAGCCAATTGACCATGTTGTCACGAAGGACCCCAGACTTGTGGTGCTTTAAAATCGTGATGTTTGTTATTTTCAGACTTGTCACATGTATTGCGTGGCAGGGTAGAGATATGTCTCTACCAAAGAAGGTGTAAGGCGCTCCTTCCCTCCGCCAGCCTTGCTCACCCTTGGTCACCCTTGACCAAGGTATAACACCTGCTTAGCCCCCCCGATCAGGGTCATGTGAAGCCCTGGGAGCGAGTGGTGGCTGGTTGTGTGAGCAGCCGGTGCAAGTCTCGAGTCCTGGTTATGTGACCACTGACGCCAGGCAGACAATCTCTGAGGAGTGTTGTTAATGAGTCTTGTAGTCACTGCCCAGAAGAAGGCAATGGGAAACCACTTCTGCAGAAAAATTTGCCCAGAACAATCATGGTCATGGAAAGACTGTGATCGCCCACGTCATACGACACAGAGCATAACAAACGAAGGAACTCTTTTTCTCTACATGCCATTCACACAGCTTATCCACTCCTACCACAGACACTGAGGTAGGTTATCCACCCCTACCACAGACACTGAGGTAGGTTATCCACTCCTACCCCAGACACTGAGGTAGGTTATCCACTCCTACCACAGACACTGAGGTAGGTTATCCACCCCTACCACAGACACTGAGGTAGGTTATCCACCCCTACCACAGACACTGAGGTAGGTTATCCACTCCTACCACAGACACTGAGGTAGGTTATCCACTCCTACCACAGACACTGAGGTAGGTTATCCACTCCTACCACAGACTCTGAGGTAGGTTATCCACTCCTACCCCAGACACTGAGGTAGGTTATCCACTCCTACCACAGACACTGAGGTAGGTTATCCACTCCTACCACAGACACTGAGGTAGGTTATCCACCCCTACCACAGATACTGAGGTAGGTTATCCACTCCTACCACAGACACTGAGGTAGGTTATCCACCCCTACCACAGACACTGAGGTAGGTTATCCACTCCTACCACAGACTCTGAGGTAGGTTATCCACTCCTACCCCAGACACTGAGGTAGGTTATCCACTCCTACCACAGACACTGAGGTAGGTTATCCACCCCTACCACAGACACTGAGGTAGGTTATCCACTCCTACCACAGACACTGAGGTAGGTTATCCACCCCTACCACAGACACTGAGGTAGGTTATCCACTCCTACCACAGACACTGAGGTAGGTTATCCACCCCTACCACAGACACTGAGGTAGGTTATCCACCCCTACCACAGACACTGAGGTAGGTTATCCACTCCTACCACAGACACTGAGGTAGGTTATCCACCCCTACCACAGACACTGAGGTAGGTTATCCACCCCTACCACAGACACTGAGGTAGGTTATCCACTCCTACCACAGACACTGAGGTAGGTTATCCACTCCTACCACAGACACTGAGGTAGGTTATCCACCCCTGCCACAGACACTGAGGTAGGTTATCCACTCCTACCACAGACACTGAGGTAGGTTATCCACCCCTACCACAGACACTGAGGTAGGTTATCCACCCCTACCACAGACACTGAGGTAGGTTATCCACTCCTACCACAGACACTGAGGTAGGTTATCCACTCCTACCACAGACACTGAGGTAGGTTATCCACCCCTACCACAGACACTGAGGTAGGTTATCCACTCCTACCACAGACACTGAGGTAGGTTATCCACCCCTACCACAGACACTGAGGTAGGTTATCCACTCCTACCACAGACACTGAGGTAGGTTATCCACCCCTACCACAGACACTGAGGTAGGTTATCCACCCCTACCACAGACACTGTGGTAGGTTATCCACTCCTACCACAGACTCTGAGGTAGGTTATCCACTCCTACCACAGACACTGAGGTAGGTTATCCACCCCTACCACAGACACTGAGGTAGGTTATCCACCCCTGCCACAGACACTGAGGTAGGTTATCCACCCCTGCCACAGACACTGAGGTAGGTTATCCACTCCTACCACAGACACTGAGGTAGGTTATCCACTCCTACCACTGACACTGAGGTAGGTTATCCACCCCTACCACAGACACTGAGGTAGGTTATCCACTCCTACCACAGACACTGAGGTAGGTTATCCACTCCTACCACAGACACTGAGGTAGGTTATCCACTCCTACCACAGACACTGAGGTAGGTTATCCACTCCTACCACAGACACTGAGGTAGGTTATCCACTCCTACCACAGACTCTGAGGTAGTTAAAAAGAGAACGGAATGCAGACTATAGACCGTAGAAGAGTGCGGGACAGAAGCAGGCCCCTCGGCCCACTATGTTATGCCACAATAATTAAATTAATAACCAACGTAGAAACATAGAAAACCTGCAGCACAATACGGGCCCTTCAGCCCACAAAGTTGTGCCGAGCATGTCCCTACCTTAGAAATCACTAGGCTTACTAGGCCATAAAACCCATTCTTTTGAAACTATCGATGTCCATTTCTTTCCATTTCCTGCAGATGCAACAGCCTCTTGAACTATCTACCTGCACCCCAGTACATGCTGAGCACCCACCACTTGTAGTATTAAAAAATTTGCCCCGCACATCTCCTTTGAACCTACCCACCCTCCCCCCTGCATTAAGTGTTTCATCCCTGGGAAAAAGCTGCTGGCTGTGCACACTATTTAGCCCTCTAATGATCTTATGAACTTCTACAACCTTGTCGTTGGGTTTGGAGGCTTGTGTGCCTCAACGACCTGGCGAGTTATGTTGGCTGGAGTCAGGGCTTTACACTTTGGCCCTTGGTGGGGTCACCCATGCCAAACAGGTCAAAGGGTAGAGGCCAGACTAAGAGTGGTCCACCGGTCCCCCAGGTTCGGGGGTTCAGCTCACCCTGACTGGTGAAATAAATGGCAACGAAGAATCCTTAGAGGAGCCTCATTGTGGCTCCAAACTCTGAAAGTGTAATGGGCAGTAAAAAGAAATGAAATCTTATAAACTTCTACCAAATCTCCCCTCAGGCTCCATTGCTCCAGAGAAAGCAATCCAAATACAGTTCTACAGCTTCAGAGGAAGTGCAGTGCAGGAAGACCAATGAAGTGTAGGGCCGTGACCATGGGTGGCCAAGAGTTCACCTTTTAGCACCTGACAAGTCCGTTCAAGAGTGTGATGACAAACATTCACTCTTCCTCAGACATCCACAAGACGTGGTGAAGCGTTGGAGATGATGTGGATTTGATCATCGGCGTCTTCCTTCCTCGAGGGACGCCTCCAAATGAAAGGGCCTCCTCTTGTGGTGGACCTTCCCAACCGGATGCAGATTGGCAGGAGCTGCAGATAGCTGAGCGCAGGGACACGTCCCCGCTTCCCAGTGGAATGGGCTGGCGATGATTCGGAGTTCAGCCCCTTGACTTCGACTCAGATGGGTACCTCAAAACACTGGAGAGGCTTTGGCGCTATTTTCATAAACGTGTCCACAGGTAGAATGAGCGAGCCAGCTTCAGTCTAGACTACTCTTAGAGCTGGGAGTCCCCTTATAACACAGACAGCTTTGATGGGCAGGCCACATTGTTTGCACGGCCAAAAGAAGATCTTCTGAAACCTTCATTTGTTGGATCCTGATCCTGATGGATCTTCAGAAGACAAGAATGAGGCAAACCCTTGTTGTTGATGGTCATTTTCCTCCAAGAGGACCACAGACTCGTCGTTGGGTTTGGGGGCTTGCGTGCCTCAATGACCCGGAGAGCTACGTTGGCTGGAGTTTGGCTCTTGGTAGGGCCACTCAAGCCAAACAGGTAGAGGCCGGACTAAGAGTGGTCCACCGGTCCTCCAGGTTCGGTGTGGGGTGGTGGGGGGGGGGAGGTTCAGCTCAGGGCTAACAACCCTGACTGGTCAAACAAAATTGTTACAG
The DNA here is from genome assembly GCF_030144855.1 of Hypanus sabinus. NCBI lineage: Eukaryota > Metazoa > Chordata > Chondrichthyes > Myliobatiformes > Dasyatidae > Hypanus > Hypanus sabinus. Next base: position 14,967,397 of record NC_082729.1, on the reverse strand, counting down.
AAACAGCAATGACGAATCCTTCTACATCTGAGTGTGACGGTATTCCTGAGTCTGCACCCAGGACTTGCATGACTGACTGTAGCGAAAACCGGGAGGAAGCTATTACACGATGAAGGAAGCCCTGAACACCGCCAGAGATGGAGGACCTTCTTTGCTGCCCTAAACGCCAGCGGCGTAACAGGGGGCAAAAATTAGTTGTTTCATTGCACTTTACAGAAACTTAGGGCGAATAGAGAGGGAGAGGGAGCAAGGAAAGATAAAGGAAAGTGCAGTTGTGGTTATTTCATACTCAGACCAGAGATAACGAAAATCTCTGCGATAATAATTAATCTATAAAATAGCCAGGTTTAAACCACTACAGAAAACTAAGAACTTTCTAGAAAAATTCAGAAGCACCTATACTGTAATTGCTGGAAAATTCACTGAACAATTACTTGTATATAGATGATAAGGCAAAAATACAAACAAAAATAGGAAAGTTGAACTGCAAGAGAAAAAATAACAGTTCTACATCCCCAATGCCGCACACTCTACCCTGAGATCCATCACAGGACCAGGTGAATAAAGGGAATAATTTTTTATTTATTGAAGTACAGTGCAGAATGGGCCCTTTCGGCACTTCGAGCTGGACCGCCCAGCAATCCTCTGATTTAATCCGAGCCTAATTACGGGACAATTTACAATGACCTATTAACCTACGTCTTTGGACTGTGGGGGGAAACCCACACAGTCATTGGGAGAATGTAGGAATCCCTGACAGGCAGCGGCAGGAATTGAACTGGTACTGTACTGTAAAGCTGGTACTGTAAAGCTTTGTGCTAACCACTATGCTACCGTGCCAATAATTCAAAGGTGTTCCCAAAACTTCCTTGATATCTTAACATCTGAACATCTCCACGAGTCCTGGCCTCCAGCTTCTTCACTGGGAACATGTGGAAGCCCAAGGAAAGCGCCAACTCATAAATTACCCACTCTGTCAATCCCCTCCTGCCCCACCTGTGTGTGTATCCTACATTGTTGGTTAAACCATTGTCATAAACATTAGGGGAAAAATTAATTCCTTGCCCACGTGAAGTTCACAGAATAGACAGCATACACCAACAAGCATGCACAAAACAATGGAAGGTACAACGCAAAGTACAGCAATGCAAACCAGAACAATTCAAAATAAAACGCTGAAATAGCCACAGCAGATTGGTAGAATTAAGGGTTTAAGAACATGGCAACGCCCCCAGGAAGGGGATGTGAGAGAGGTGATTGGCTTAGAAGTCTGATAGCAGTCAGGAAGACACTTTTGTGGAAAAGTACTCGTAGTAACAAAACACCATTTTTATCTGTAACAAAATGGAACCTGTATTGCACCAGAGTGCTTTGCTAATAGTGTTTGTGCAACATTATGCCGATGGAACTTTGACAAACTGTGGACAGACAAATGGATATGGTTATTAGAAGAATGATTAAGTGGTTGAACAGAATATATAATGTCTTTGAACTTGTGTATAAAGGAGTGACAATTTCTGTTTTTGAAGCTATCAGCAGCTCTTGGGCAGTGCTAGTCTTCCCTTGCTGCACGTAAAATAAACACGCTATGATTGATCCAGTCTGTTATAACACGTAGTGAAAAGCTGATCGACATTGTTCTTGAGTCTGGTTATTTGGACTTCCAGTCTCCTGTATCTTCTAAAAGGAAGATGAGCGAAAGGCATTCTTTACAACACAGCTAGCCTTCTTGATGCAACGCAATGTGAAGTTGGAACAGGAAGTGCCCACGACTCTCTGCAGGGTCTGTCAGTCCAGAGCAGAGCCGTTCCCATACTGGGATGAGAAGCAATCCATCTGGATACTTTCTATCGCACAGTTGGAAGTCTGAGAGACCCCTGCTCTCTGCCTCACCATTGTCATTGATCCGGCTGAATACAGGGGTGCCAGGGGCGACCTTTAACATTGAGCTGGCTTTGTATTTGGTCATGGGCATGCAAGCTGTAGAGCAGGTTCTCACCAGCCACCACAGAACCCTAGGACTGCAGTTTTCCTCAATCCCTAGGGATTGCCATAGAATCATAGAGCACAGAAACAGGCCATTCAGCCCATCTAGTCTATGCCATCTATGTAATTCTGCCTAGTCCCATTGACCTGCCCCTGGGCCATAGCCCTCCATATGCCTCTCATCCAGGTAGCTATCCGAACTTGGCTTAAATATCGTGATCAGACCCATGTCCACCACTTCCCTGAGCAGCTCATTCCACACTTGTGAAGGAGATCTCCCTCAGGTTCCCCTTAAATATTTCACCTTTCACCCTTGACCTACGACTTCTGGCTCTCGTCTCACTCAGACTCAGTGGAAAAAGCCTGCTTGCATTTTGCCCTATCTATACCCCTCAAAATTTTATACAGCTCTATCTAATCTCTTTTCTTTCTCCTACACTCCAGGGATTAAAGCCCTAACTTAGATAACCTTTCCCTATAATTCATAAGAACATAGGAAACAGGAGCAGGAGTCGGCCATCTGGCCCATCGAGCCTGCTCCGTCATTCAACGAGATCATGGCTGATCTGACCATGGACTCATCTCCACCTACCTGCCTTTTCCCCATAACCCTACTATGCAAAAATCTACCTAACCTCGTCTTAAATGTATTTACTGAGGTAGCCTCAACTGCCTCATTGGGCAGAGAATTCCACAGATTCACCACTCTCTGGGAAAAGCAGTTCCTCCTCATCTCCGTCCTAAATAGAACCCCCCCCCCCCCCGACTCGGGAGGCTATGTCCCCTCTCGGGCCCTCAACATCTTTGTAGATTTTTCTCTGGGCTCTGTTAACCTTGTTGATGCCTTTCCTTGAGGTTAGGTGTCCAGGAGGAAAAGGTGCACCAACTTGACCGAGCTAAATGGATTCCTGAGAAGGTCGACATCTGTATTCTACAGCAAACGAGCGAGGGACAAGGAGAAAACAAGAGAAAATCTGCAGATGCTGGAAATCCAAGCAACACACACAAAATGCTGGAGGAACTCAGCCGGCCAGGAAAGGTAATTGGCTCATTCTCTCACAGGGGTACAGTGGACTGATGAGGGGCCTCTTTCTCTATGCTAAGGTGCTGTGAGTACCTCCCCATCACTTCCTCCTTTCACTCCACACCTGTCTGTCAAGTGCTTCGGGGCAGCTTTTGAAACTTGATTGGGTCTGTGCAACAAATGAATAGGTCCCGCCACCCCCACTGTTCCGGCATCTCAATTACATTGTTAGCTTGTGTTCCGCAGTTAATTACCCCGTTTATTGGCAGCCTTGATCTCTTTGAAGTTCGCCCCTCTCTGCTTTGACACATCTCCTGTGACCTAGCTATTTCTTGCAGTGCGTTCTTCCACATATCCTTGCATGGAACTACTGGTAGATGTTGGGTGAACAGCCTTGCTTGTTTTATAACAGTTAACAAAAGGACCAACAATTAAAGCACCTTCGCGATGTGATCACGCGAGTCGAGTATGATGTTCTCCTAAGAGGTGGGTGCTCGTGTGCCTGTAGGACACAGTCCGAGATCCAGCCATTCTGGTGCAGTGTTGGCTGTGGTGAGTGGTCAGATCTTTGGGTGACTCTGTCAGCTTTCTCAGCTGCTGCTCGTTCTCTGGGACATGGTGGAGATTGTTCTCTGGGACAGGGTGGAGACTGTTCTCTGGGACAGGGTGGAGTTCGTTCTCTGGGACAGGGTGGAGTTCGTTCTCTGGGACAGGGTGGAGATGGTTCTCTGGGACAGGGTGGAGATTGTTCTCTGGGACAGGGTGGAGATTGTTCTTTGTGACAGGGTGGAGATTGTTCTCTGGGACAAGGTGGAGATTGTTCTCTGGGACAGGGTGGAGACTGTTCTCTGGGTCAGGGTGGGGATCATTCTCTGGGACAGGGTGGAGATTGTTCTCTGGGACAGGGTGGAGATCGTTCTCTGGGACAGGGTGGAGATTGTTCTTTGGGACAGAGTGGAGATCGTTCTCTGGGACAGGGTGGAGATCGTTCTCTGTGACAGGGTGGAGATTGTTCTCTGGGACACGGTGGAGATTGTTCTCTGGGACACGGTGGAGACTGTTCTCTGGGACAGGGTGGAGATTGTTCTCTGGGACACGGTGGAGATTGTTCTCTGGGACACGGTGGAGATCGTTCTCTGGGACAGGGTGGAGATCGTTCTCTGTGACAGGGTGGAGATTGTTCTCTGTGACAGGGTGGAGACTGTTCTCTGTGACAGGGTGGAGACTGTTCTCTGTGACAGAGTGGAGATCGTTCTCTGTGACAGAGTGGAGATCGTTCTCTGTGACAGAGTGGAGATCGTTCTCTGTGACAGAGTGGAGATTGTTCTCTGGGACAGGGTGGAGATTGTTCTCTGGGACAGGGTGGAGATTGTTCTCTGTGACAGGGTGGGGATCGTTCTCTGGGACAGGGTGGGGATCGTTCTCTGTGACAGAGTGGAGATTGTTCTCTGGGACAGGGTGGAGATTGTTCTCTGGGACACGGTGGAGATTGTTCTCTGGGACAAGGTGGGGATCATTCTCTGGGACAGGGTGGAGATCGTTCTCTGGGACAGGGTGGAGACTGTTCTCTGGGACACGGTGGAGACTGTTCTCTGGGACAGGGTGGAGATCGTTCTCTGGGACAGGGTGGAGATCGTTCTCTGTGACAGAGTGGAGACTGTTCTCTGTGACAGGGTGGAGATTGTTCTCTGTGACAGAGTGGAGATCGTTCTCTGTGACACGGTGGAGACTGTTCTCTGGGACAGGGTGGAGATCGTTCTCTGGGACACGGTGGAGACTGTTCTCTGGGACAGGGTGGAGACTGTTCTCTGGGACAGGGTGGAGATCGTTCCCTGGGACAGGGTGGAGATTGTTCTCTGGGACAGGGTGGAGATCGTTCCCTGGGACAGGGTGGAGATTGTTCTCTGGGACAGGGTGGAGACTGTTCTCTGGGACAGGGTGGAGATCGTTCCCTGGGACAGGGTGGAGATTGTTCTCTGGGACAGGGTGGAGATCGTTCTCTGGGACAGGGTGGAGACTGTTCTCTGTGACAGAGTGGAGATCGTTCTCTGTGACACGGTGGAGACTGTTCTCTGGGACAGGGTGGAGATCGTTCTCTGGGACAGGGTGGAGATCGTTCCCTGGGACAGGGTGGAGATTGTTCTCTGGGACAGGGTGGAGACTGTTCTCTGGGACAGGGTGGAGATCGTTCTCTGGGACAGGGTGGAGATCGTTCCCTGGGACAGGGTGGAGATTGTTCTCTGGGACAGGGTGGAGATCGTTCTCTGGGACAGGGTGGAGACTGTTCTCTGGGACAGGGTGGAGATCGTTCCCTGGGACAGGGTGGAGATTGTTCTCTGGGACAGGGTGGAGATTGTTCTCTGGGACAGGGTGGAGATCGTTCCCTGGGACAGGGTGGAGATTGTTCTCTGGGACAGGGTGGAGACTGTTCTCTGGGACAGGGTGGAGATCGTTCTCTGGGACAGGGTGGAGATCGTTCTCTGGAACAGGGTGGACACTGTTCTCTGGAACAGGGTGGAGACTGTTCTCTGGGACAGGGTGGAGATTGTTCTCTGGGACAGGGTGGAGACTGTTCTCTGTGACAGAGTGGAGATCGTTCTCTGTGACAGGGTGGAGATTGTTCTCTGTGAGAGGGTGGGGATCGTTCTCTGGGACAGGGTGGGGATCGTTCTCTGTGACAGAGTGGAGATCGTTCTCTGGGACACGGTGGGGATTGTTCTCTGTGACAGAGTGGAGTTCGTTCTCTGTGACACGGTGGAGACTGTTCTCTGGGACAGGGTGGGGATTGTTCTCTGTGACAGAGTGGAGTTCGTTCTCTGTGACACGGTGGAGACTGTTCTCTGGGACAGGGTGGAGATCGTTCTCTGGGACAGGGTGGAGACTGTTCTCTGTGACAGAGTGGAGATCGTTCCCTGGGACAGGGTGGAGATTGTTCTCTGGGACAGGGTGGAGTTCGTTCTCTGGGACACGGTGGAGACTGTTCTCTGTGACAGGGTGGAGATTGTTCTCTGGGACACGGTGGAGACTGTTCTCTGGGACAGGGTGGAGATTGTTCTCTGGGACACGGTGGAGATTGTTCTCTGGGACATGGTGGAGATTGTTCTCTGGGACAGGGTGGAGACTGTTCTCTGGGACAGGGTGGAGATTGTTCTCTGGGACACGGTGGAGATTGTTCTCTGGGACAGGGTGGAGACTGTTCTCTGTGACAGAGTGGAGATCGTACTCTGGGACAGGGTGGAGATCGTTCTCTGGGACACATCCTTCCTGTAGTAAAGTGACCAGAACTGAGAACAGTACTCCAAGTGTGGTCTGACCAGGGTCCTATAAAGCTGTCACATTACCTCTTGGCTCTTAAACTCAATCCCATGGTTGATGAATGCCAATGCACTGTATGCCTTCTTAACCACAGTCATCCTGCACAGCAGCTATGAGTGTCCTATGGACTCAGACCCCAAGATCCCTCTGATCCTCCACACTGCCAAGAGTCTTACCATTAATGCTATATTAATGCTATTTGATCTACCAAAATGAACCACCTCACACTTATCTGGGTTGAACTCCATCTGCCACTTCTCAGCCCAGTTTTGCATCCTATCAATGTCCCTCTGTAACCTCTGACAGCCCTCCACACTATCCACAACACCTCCAACCTTTATGTCATCAACCATTGTGACTCTCTTAGGCAAACAATCATAGATGGCCTTGTGTTTGTCATAGGTGGTTGCCCAGTTAATTTTACGTGTAGGACTGACAGATTTTGCTTAACCAGAGACATTAAGAGATACAGTTAACTAGGGGGTTGGGCCGTAGATCCCATGTGATCTCAGAATCGGAATCAGATTTACCACTTCCATAGAGTACAGTGGAAAACTCTTTGGCTCGTATCTATAGTTGGGGTGCCGAAGACTTTTGCACAGTACTGTAGTAATTTTAATGTATTGCACTGTACTGCTGTCGCAAAAATAAAATTCAGGACGTGTGTGAGTGATAATAAACCTGATTCTGATATGGATCTCTGTTGTGGACTGGGGGTGGGAAGGGGGCAGGGAGAGGGGAATCATGGTTGGGAAAAGGGGAATGGAGAAGGGAATAGTGGTTGGGAAAAGGGGAAGGGAGGGAAGAATCGTGGTTGGGAAAAGGGGAAGGGAGAAGGGAATCGTGGTTGGGAAAAGGGGAAGGGAGAAGGGAATCGTGGTTGGGAAAAGGGGAAGGGAGAGAGGAATCGTGGTTGGGAAAAGGGGAAGGGAGAAGGGAATCGTGGTTGGGAAAAGGGGAAGGGAGAGAGGAATCGTGGTTGGGAAAAGGGGAAGGGAGAAGGGAATCGTGGTTGGGAAAAGGGGAAGGGAGAGAGGAATCGTGGTTGGGAAAAGGGGAAGGGAGAGAGGAATCGTGGTTGGGAAAAGGGGAAGGGAGAAGGGAATCGTGGTTGGGAAAAGCGGAAGGGAGAAGGGAATAGTGATTGGGAAAAGGGGAAGGGAGAGAGGAATCGTGGTTGGGAAAAGGGGAAGGGAGAGAGGAATCGTGGTTGGGAAAAGGGGAAGGGAGAAGGGAATAGTGATTGGGAAAAGGGGAAGGGAGAGAGGAATCGTGGTTGGGAAAAGGGGAAGGGAGAGAGGAATCGTGGTTGGGAAAAGGGGAAGGGAGAAGGGAATAGTGGTTGGGAAAAGGGGAAGGGAGAGAGGAATCGTGGTTGGGAAAAGGGGAAGGGAAAGGGGAGGGAGCAGGGAGCACTGGAGAGACATCCTGTAATGATCAATAAACCAGTTGTTTGGAATCAAATGGCCTTGGTGTCTCGGGGCTGGGGTGTGTCTGCACCTGTGACACCCCTCCGACCCCCACTCCCGCAGTCCCCGGCACCCCTTCCCTGCCAACTGACCCACACCCCTCCCGCGGCACACCACCCTCACCATCCCCTGGTCTCGCCAGATTTACAAACTTGCTCTACACTGTACACTGTAACAAATACAGTATGTGCAAAAGTCTTAGGCACGCTAGTTTGATATATATATATATGCCTAAGACTTTTGCATGGTACTGTATGCCATGTAAAAGTATAAATTTTGCAGCAGAAGAATAGCGCTAAGGTTCCAAGATTGTCAAGCCGAGGAGTGGCAGTGGGGACAAGCTCCCACTACCTAAAAGTGCTCCCCACGGCATCGGACTCGAATAGCCTCTGACAACCAAGTCCAACTCCTGGTCTTCTTGTGCGGCTTAGCCTCTAAGCCCAGTGGAACTGTTTCTACTGACAGGAGAAGGGGCGAAGGCAGGCCCCAGCGCCTTAAAACCAGTGCTTCGAGTAGATGGAGCTCGTCAGCCTGGGAAGGCAGTCCATCTAAGAGAGGGAAAACTCTGATCTCAAACCTCTGCTGCCTTGTGGCCATACCCACTCGTGGGAAAGGCTTCGGGAGTAAACCCTGGGGACAAATCTGGAGCTGGAGTCCCTAAGGGAGTCTGACCTCGCTCTGGCATCTCCTGCGACGACACCGGTGCCAAGCTGTATCGGCCCTTGCCCTTCCCTTGGACAACATCGGTGGCGTGGAGAGGGGAGACTTGCATCTTGGGAAACTGCCGGTCTCCCATACAACCCTGCCCAGGCCTGCGCCCTGGAGGCGACACTCTCAAGTCTTTCGAGGCGCAGATCCATGGTCTCGCGAGTGACGGTGTCCATGGGCTCAGAAATCAGTGGATGGGACAGAAGTTGTTCCTAAAATGCTGAGTGTGGGTCTTCAGGCTTTTGTCCCTCCTCCCTGATGGCAGAAGAGAGCATGTCTGGGCAGTGAGGGTCTCTCCTGACGAAAGTCACCTGCCTGAGGCATCACCTCAACTGCTTTGCCTGTCGTTGTATTGCCTTGATTTTAACGTTCTGGCTTGCTGAGTTCCTCCAGCATTGTGCGTATGTGCTGCCTTTAACATTCTTACTTCTTCTTAACAAATACCCCTCTAATCTTCTACCTTTCTGTAGAGCCATGGAGTCATAGAGAAGTACAGCGCAGAAACAAGCCCTTCGGCCCATCTAACCCATGCCGAAACACTTGAAACTGCCTAGTCCCTGCATCGACCTGCACCGGCACCATAGCCCTCCATACCCCTGGCCATCCATGCACTTATCCAAACTTCTCTTAGATGTTCAAATCGAGCTCGCGTGCACCACTTCTACTGGCAGCTCATTCCACACTCTCACCAGCCTCTGAGTGAACAAGTTACCCCTCGTGTTCCCCTTAAACTTTTCACCTATCACCCTTAAACCATGACCCCCCAGTTGTAAGTCCCACCAAACCTCAGTGGAAAAAGTCTGCTTGCATTCACCCAATCTATAACCCTCATAATTTTACCTCTATCAAACCTCCTCTCAATCTTCTACATTCCAAGGAATAAAGTCCTAACCTATTCAATCTTTCCTTATAACCCAGGACCCCCAGACTCAACCACATCCTTCTAAATTTGATCTGTACTCTTTCAATCTTATTTACATCTTTCCTGTCGGTAGGTGACCAAAACCGCACAATACTCCAAATTAGACCTCACCATTGTCTCATACAACTTCAACATAACATCCCATCTCCTGTACTCAATACATTGATTTATGAACGCCAATGTGCCAAATGCTCTCTTTATGACCCTATATACCAGTGATACCACTTTTAGAATCACGTTTAAAATCACCTGCATATGTTGGGAAGTTTGTTAACTTAGCAGCAGCTATATTTTAAATGAATTTCAGTAAGTATATATGTATATTAAATAGTTAAATTACTAATGCCCTTCCCTTGGACAACATCAGTGGCATGGAGAGGGGAGACTTGCAGCTTGGGCAACTGCCGGTCTCACATACAACCCTGCCCAGGCCTGCGTCCTGGAAAAACTTTCCAAGGTGCAAATCCATGATCTATTGAGACTAACGGAGGCCTACCTACCTAGTTAAATTAAATAGGTAGTGCAAAAACAGAAATAATAAAAAAGTAGTGAGGTAGTGTTGACGAAGGGTCTCGGCCCGAAACATCGACAGTGTTTCTCCCTGTAGATGCTGCCTGGCCTGCTGCGCTCCACCAGCATTTTGTGTGCGTTGTTGTGAGGTAGTGTTCATGGGTTCAATGAACCCATGAGGTAGTGTTCATGGGTTCATGGGTTCAATCCGATTCAGAAATCGGATGGCAGAGGGGAAGTAGCTGTTCCAGAGTCGTTGAGTGTGTGCCTTCAGGCTCCTGTACCTCCTTTCTGATGGTAACAGTGAGAACAAGGTGTGATCTCAGTGATGGGGTTCCTTAATAATGGACGCTGCCTTTTTGAGGATGCCTTTGAGCAGGAAGATTTGAAATGGATTTTGTGGGCATTTCCACACACAGAGTGATGAGGCTGGGCAAACTTGGTTTGCTTTCTCTGGAGTGCTGAGGGGAGATCCGACAGAGGTTTATCAGATTATCAGAGGCATGGATAGAGTGGACGGGGAGTATCTGTTTCCCAGGGCTGAAATGTCTAATAGAGGGCATGCATTGAAGGTGAGAGGGGGCAGGTTCAAGGGGGATGTGAGGGGTAAGTTTTTCTACTCAGAGAGAGGTGGATGCTTGAATGCGCTGCCTGATGTAGTGGTAGAGGCAAATACATTCGAGGCTTTTAATGGGCAAGAAGGGGAGGGTAAGCCCCACCCCTGGGTTGTACCTGTGCTGATGGAGATTGTGGAGTAGATAGTCTTGCCAATCCAAACTGACTGGGGTCTACGAGCGAGGAAATGCAGAATCTAATTGCACAAGGGGGTGTTCAGGGCAAGGTCCTGGAGCTTATTGATTAGTTTTGAGGGAATGTTATTAAATGCTGAGCTGTAGTTGATTAAGAGCATCCTGATGTCTGCACCTTTGCTGTCCACATGTTCCAGGGTTGAGGGAAGAGCCAACGACATGGTTCCTGCTGTGGCCCTCTTGTTCTGGTAGGCAAATTGAAGCGAATCCACGGCCCCCTCTCAGGCAGGAAGTGACACGTTTCATCACCAACCTCTCAAAACACTCCACTCTCTGTTTCGATGTACGTGACAAATAAAGCTCTCCAAGGCATATGAGTTAACACCAAGCACAATTTCACCCCTTAATTAAAGATTAGTTGGAATGATGATAAAAAAGCAAAATGGTTGGACCTGCAGACAATATTTGTTAATCCTGAGGTAGAAAGATTACAACCTATTTTATTCAATAATAGTTTATTATGAATTTAATATTATAGTATAATTTATATATAGTATAGTATAATTGATATATTATTTACGTTCTTCCCCTCTGCCACCTGATTCTTAAACAGACATTGAACCCATGAACATTACCTCACTTTTTAAATATATATTATTTCTGTTTTTTGCACGTTTTAATCTATTCAATCATTTATTAATTATTATTATTATTTTCTTTTATATTATGCATTGCAATGACCTGCCGCTGCTAAGTTAACAAATTTCACGATACATGCCGGAGATAATAAACCTGATTCTGACTCTGTGCGGACTTCAGGAAGGGTAGGTCGAGGGAAAACACACCAGAGGGATCGGGAGTGGAGCGAGTGTGCAGCTTCAAGTTCTTGGGTGTCGACATCTCTGAGGATCTATCCTGGGCCCAACGTATCGATGCAGTTATGAAGGAGGTAAGACAGTGGCGTTGTTTCATTGTGAGTTGGAGGAGATTTGGAATGCCACCTAAGACTGTTGCAAATTTCCACAGTTGTGCGGCGGAGAGCATTCTGACAGGCTGCATCACTGTCTGGTATGGGGGGGGGGTGTTGGGGGGCTACTGCTCAGGACCGGAAGAGACTGCAGAGAGTTGTAAACTCAGTCAGCACCAGTGTGGGCACTAGCCTCCCCACCATCGAGGAACGGTACCTCAGAAAGGTGCCACCCATCACTAAGGACCCGCACCACCCAGGTCAGGCCCTGTTCTCATTGTTACCATCAGAGAGGAGGTACAGGAGCCTGAAGGCTCACACTCAATGATTCAGGAACAGCTTCTTCCCCTCTGCCATCAGATTTCTGAATGGCCATTGATCTCATACACACTACCTCACTACTTTTTTAATTTCTATTTATGCACTACTTATTTAACTATTTAATATACACGCATACCTACTGTAAACCTTCGTCAGGTCTACTCCCTATAGATGCTGCCTGGCCTGCTGTGTTCTACCAGCATTTTGTGTGTGTTGTTGTTTGAATTTCCAGCATCTGCAGATTTCCTCGTGTTTGCTACTTACTGTAATCCACATTTTCCCTATTATTAGGTATATGGCGTTGTACTGCTGCCCAAGGGAAAGACAAGAAAATTTCGTGACATGTGCCGGTGATATTAAACCTGACTCGGATTGTCTGCATCTGAGAGCCTCTGCGATGTGGCTGCAGTCAAGTTTTCATCGCACCTCTACCTCAGCACATGACAATGCAACTGGACTTCAATTCCCCCCGTCACCTGCCCCCGGTGAAAATCCGAACTGGACCCATAAAAAAAATGCTGGGGCAAAAAAAAAAATGTTGGATGAACGCAGAGGTGGTGGGGCTTTTCGGGTCGAGACCCTTCCTGAGGGCAGAAGAATGCGGGTCATTCCTGCTGACAGCGGGGCTGCAAACCCGGCTTGTGCGGTGCCTGTAGGGGGCGGGTTGGATTGTGTTTAAATTCATTTCTTGGCGCTCTCCCTCTCTCTCTCTCTCTCCCTCTCCCTGTCTCTATATCTAGAGAGTGAGCTAGGGGCGGATCGGTACAGTTTCCCAGCACAGAGAAATAGAGAGAGAGAGAGAGAGAGGGAGGGAGGGAGAGAGAGAGAGAGAGAGGGGGAGAGAGAGAGAGAGAGTGAGAGAGTGAGAGAGAGAGAAATCTCAAACCCGGAGCGCTGCCGGCCGCGGAGCGCCGAAGCTGATCAGGAGAGGTGAGGGACTCTTTCCAGCCCGCTACCGGAGAGGCCATCAGCTCGGATACCGACCCAGCGCTCCATACCCCCCTTTCCCCACCATGGCCAAGCTCTCGGTGCTCCTGCTGTGCCTGCTGATACCCAGCCTGTGCGACATTGTATCGGTAAGTGTCAGACCAGCATTGTTGCAAAGCGAAATGTTACTGCGGGAGGACGAGGAATTGAGACTCGCCGCTGGCGGCTGCTCAGCTTATGAGGAATTGCCGTATCAAATATTTTAAGGAAAGTGTGTGTGATGGTACTCATTTTGCAAACTGTTAACAGTGCGTTGCGTCCGTGATACCAGAGGCTTATTGGAAGCATTTTGATTTGTATTTTAATTTGCCTTGGAACAGAATCCCAGGGGGGGATCTACTGGCGCCGTCAGGTAGGGTGCTCTCCAGGTGCCGGTGGGGAGCGTTTGGGAATTATTTTTTTCCAACGTGGAGTACTTTAGAGAGGAATTATTTTTTTTGGAGGGGTTGATTCCATCTCCAGGCAGTTACGTCACCTGCCCCTCCCGTCCTTTCTTGTCCACTCTTCCCGGTCCCATTCTTTCCTCTTCCTCGCTCCTCTTCCCCCCCCGCCAGGCTCTCTGTCAACCCTCTTCTTCCCTCCCAGACCCCGCAGCATCTCGCCCGGCCCTTTCCATCCCCAAATCCCGGGCTGATCTGCTTGCTTTCCCATCTTCCATTCCTGGTTCAACCCACCCCTCAATCGACTCACCCTCCCACCTTTATCACGGGCCTCTCCATCCACTCACCTTTATCACGGGCACCATTGGATGCTGGTTATTTCAGCCGTGCTCAGAGTTCAGGGGTGCGAAAATCAAAGGACGCGGGGTCCCTCCGCTCTGGCTGAAGTGAATGTTATTTCGTTTGCTGCTGATGAACTGATTTTTGTCGCAGGTGACCTCATAGCCTGCAGGCTTTGTGGATGTTGACCCTCGGGTTGTCTAGCTGAAGATGTACGTGGTGCCGATCTGTAATAAAAATAATGTGCGGTGGGTTCAAAAAAATGTTGGACATCAAATTTATGGTGAATTTTGGGTCACGCTCGTGGTGCTGTGGTTTCTCTTGAGGGTTGGAGGTTGTGGATTCGCACCTCTGGAGGTGCGATCCTCGGATCTTGCCTGATAACTTAGAGTCCGCAGGGGTCACACAGATCCAGTGATACACCGTGGCCGTGTCTGCTCGCTGAATTAGGACCGATCTGCAGAAGACCCCCCACCCCGTGCCGCGCCGCCCTCTTCTCATGTTGTGGGAGCTTACTGCGGGGCAGGCGCTTCAAAGTTTGGGACTTCATCGGGCGTGAAATATTTTTCCAAGGTCACGATTAACAAATGCGAAGTTTCTTTTTTTTATATAAAAAATTTCAAAGCAAGAAGACCCGCCCATCTCACCAGCAAAGCCGGAGAACGTTAAACACTATTTTGAAACAAATAGATAATCTGGGATAATCAGTGCTTGAATCTCAGATTCCTGTGGGGCAGAGAAATCTTCACTTGATTGGAAATCAACACATTCGATTCAAATTGCTGTCTCTTGTTGAGACTAAATAGTCCATTGCAAGTTTCTTAATTAAAGTCCAACCAATTCCCAGTTGAGTGAGTGACGCCATTATTCTCGGGACTTGTGATGTAAGGCGCAGATATCTTGGTTGTGTGTGTGTGTGTGTGTGTAGAAGTTAATTTGGGATCATAACTCCGGTCTCTCTCTTTCATCGCTGACTGATTCATGTCTGAGGAAGTTCAGCCACAATCGAGCTGGCACCGGTCCAGACTCGCTGTACTCCCAGTTGACTTCGGCAACCTACAGTTTATGAACATGTGTGCGCTTTATGTGGTGTCTGCATTTCGGCCTCCCCCCTCCTTCCACTTTGTAAAGGGATCAAAACGTTTTCATCATATCTGTAGTAACCGACCAAAGCAAAAAAAAAAATCTGTGATGCACAGGAAGTCCATTAACTTATTCCAAAGCTCCTCTGGTATGGGAATGGCCTGCTCCATTACTAGTAAATTGGTTAATCAATGATGGGTCCCACTGCACTGACCCAGGGGCCCACTTTAAGAGGTATTGTAGATTGCGCTGGGTTCTTCTCTCTCACTGTCTAGTTATTGATAAAGCCTCTGTATTGAATCAAGCAAAGGTACTCGGGATAAAAAGTGCTTTGTGTGAATGGCTGCTGCTGATGCAGGCCAGTCATTTGAAAGCACAGAGCCGAGTCTGAGGTGCTAGAGTTATCACCGAGGGCTCGGTAATTCTGGGATGCCAGCCAGCATATTGTTTGAATGAATATTTTCAGCCCGCTGTGTGGGGGAAGAATTAACGCACACGAAATGCTGGAGGAACTCGAGAGGTCAAGCAGTGTCTATGAAAAGGAATAACTCTGTCAATGTGGAATGTGTGTGTGTGTGTGTGTGTGCGCGCAGGGTGTCTTGGTGCAGGAGTGACATTCTGTTAAGCAAACCCTTCTTATTTTATTTCCAGAAGCATGGTAAAGGTACCAGTTAACTTCATTCCTCCCCCTTTTCTGAAGACGTTGCTAAAATTTCCCACGGCACCCTCTGGAGGAAAGTACAATGCTGTATAGTGTTCCTGTAAAAATAATCTTGTGGCATTTATACTGACCAAAGTGACCAATAACAGATTTCTTCCTAGGAGTTATAACCAATCCGGATCGGGTGTTGGAGCGCATCTGTTGTAAAACCGGTCGTTGGATTGTTGCTGGGGGAGTGACACGGGTTAGCTTTGGCCTGGCTTTGAGAGGGTGCCCTAGCCCATTCTACATGCTCCTGCACTAACCTGGGCCAAGGCCAGCCAGCACGTTGTAGGCATTTCGGGGAGCGACACGCTGCAAATCTTCGGCCAGGTGCTGTTTCTTGGTGTCTAGCGGCAGGGGCTTCTCATGTTGTAGGAGCTGTGCTGGGGCCCCGGGGCCAGAAAACTGGGAGCACAAACCCCAGCGCAGAACTTGTGGATCTGGTCTGGAACGTCTCAGGTGCACTGAAGATCTGCAACGTCAGAGAGGCACTGAGATACTAAACCAGAGATACCTCATGAGTGGGAATGAAAGATCTACTCTAGGTAGATGTTTCCTACGCTGGGGTAGTGTAAGACCAGAGGGTGCAGCCTAAGAATAGAAGGATGTCCCTTTAAAGATTCAAAGTGAATTTATTATCAAAGTTTGTGTACAGAATACAACTCTTGAGATTCGTCCTCCTGCAGGCGGCCACGAAACAAAGAAATACCATGGAACCCGTTCAAGAAGACATCTCACTTAAGAGCAAGGAATTTCTTTAGCCAGAGGATGGTGAATCTATGGAATTCATTGCCACAGGCAGATGTGAAGGCCAAGTACTTGGGCATATTTATAGGTTATTGATTCGTAAGGGCATCAGAGGTTACATAGAGAAGGCAGAAGAATAGGGTCCCTGCCCCCTCCTCCTTCAGTCCTGACAAAGGCTCTTGACCCGAAACGTTGACTGCTCCTTTCAATGGATGCTGCCTGACCTGCTGAGTTCAACCAGCTTTTTTTGTACGTCTTGATTTGACCACAGCATCTGCAGTGCGCTTTGTGTTCAGAAATGATGGAATGGCAGAACAGACTCAATGGGCTGAATGGCCGAGCTTTGCTCCTGTGTCTTATCCGACTGCAGTGTTTCATTGTCCCCAGCATCGAGGCCTTGCTCGGCAGCGCAGATTATCTGCTCAATATTTCAAACATCACAGTTAAATGTTGTTATCAAAGTGCATCTATGTCACCACATACAACCCTGAGGTCCATTTTCCCGCGGGCGTACTCAACAAATCCATAGAACAGTAACCGTAACAGAATAAAGGAAATATTAACTAGAGTGCAGGGGTCAACAAACTGTGCAAATGCAAATATACATAAATAGCAATAAATAACGAGAACATGAGATAAGGAGATAAAGAGTCCTTAAAGTCAGATCATTGTGGGAACATCTCAATGATGGGACAAGTTCAATGGCTACATTCAATGTCAGAGAAATGAATACAATATACAACCTGAAATGCTTTTTCTTCACAAACATCCACGAAAACGGAGGAGTGCCCCGAAGAATGAGTGACAGGTAAATGTTAGAACCCCAAAGACCCCCCCCCCCCAACTCCCCCCTCCCACACACAAACAGCAGCAAAGCTATGACCCCCCCCCACATCCCCCACCAGCAAAAAAAGCATCGGCGCCCCCCCACCGAGCCCTCGAGCGTGCAGCAAAGCATCAGTAAAGACACAGACTTGCAGTACCCCAGAGGCTACAAGTGAAGTTGAGTTTAGTTATCCCCTTTTATTCAAGAGTCTGTAGGTTGAGGGGTAATAGCTGTTCTTAAAGCCGGTGGTTCATCGCTATTCCTGAGAGTCCGTTACATGCAAGCGGGCTGCTAGGTTTCTAAGGTGACCATACTTCGACGCCCTTACTAAATGTACCCAATGACTTGGCCTCCACAGCTACCTGTGGCACCAAATTCCACACATTCACCACTCTCTAATGAAAGAAATTCTCCTTAATCTCTGTCCAAAATGGACGTCCTTCTATTCTGGGGCGGTGCCGTCTGGCCCTAGACTTCTGCAGTATAGGAAACATCTCGCCACATTATTTCTCCCCAGGCCTCTTGATATACAATAGGTTTTACCAAGGTCTCCCCTCATTCTTCTAAATTCCAGCGATCACATGCCCAGGGCCATTAGATGGTCCTCATACGTTAACTATAGCAACAGTGCTGTCCCTCGCCAGTTAATCCTGTCGGCTCTAAGGCACTTTGGGAGCGTCATGAGATGATGAGAGGCTCCTGAAGAAAAAACTTGGGGTGCTGTTGAAAGTTGAGACTTAATCGAGCGGAGAGTTTACACCAATGGTGGCAAGTTAGAAACATTAAGCCAAATTGCATTAAGGTATTGATTTGTGTGCGCTGCAGATGGACTGAATGCCTGTAGGGACAGGCCCCGGAGGTGTGGCAATCAGTACAAATGGAAAGAGAGGAGAAGCAGACGAGTTCTTCTGCGAGAGAGCTGCTGTAATTCATTAATGGCCCGATATTCCCTTTGATTTAGGCCTGTATTTATGTATAACTGCAAATGCCTTAGGTGGGGGGGGGGGGGGGAAGGGAAAATCAATCTAAACCTTCCCGGGATTAAATTAGCAGAACCCTTGATCCTCATTAGGTCTTCAACTTTGCAAACTCACGTCTTCGTCTTGCCGCGTTGCTGAATGGTAAGTTGGGTACATCCACCTTTTTTTTACCCAGCGGACTCTCACTTGTAAAGTAGACTCTGCATTGATGAATATTTCCTTTAAAGATGTTGCTACGGCAACCACTTGACTTTAAACGCCTGTTTCCAAAACTCTGCCTTCTATCTCCATTATCAGCTTTTTGGCATGCCAGAGTCGGAATCTAGTTTAATATCGTCGGCATATATTGTGAAATTTGTGTCTTTGTGGCAGCAGTGCAATGTAATACATAATAATAGAGAAAAATGTGAATTACACTAAATTTATGTATATGTGATATAGACACACACATATGTATATACATACACACATTATACAAGTATAATATATATATTTATTTATATACTTATATAATGTGTGTATGTGTATATATATACATACTTATATATATATGTATATAAGTATATATACATACACACATTATATAAGTATACAAACACACATGTATACATTTATTTTTTTATACACACACACACACACACACACACATATCAAAGATTCAATTTAATGTCAGAGAAATGTATACAATATACATCCTGAAATGCTTTCTCTTTGCAAAACATCCACCAGAACAGAGAGGTGCCCCAAAGAATGAATGAAAGTGAAACACGAGAACCCCAAAGTCCCCCCCAGCTCCCCCCCGCGCGTAAGCATACCCCCCCCAGCAAAAAAAAAGCACACCCGGTATCAAGCACGAGCGTTAATAGTTAATATAGTAGTTAAATTTAGTAACTAGTGCAAATTAGAAATAAAAAAGTAGTGAGGTTGTGTTCATGGGTTCAATGTCCATTCAGAAATCGGACGGTGAATTGTTGCCATACACACACCACGCTGGAGGAAATCAGCAGGCCAGGCAGCGACTATGGAACACAGTATTGTCGACGTTTTGGGCCGAGACACTTCAGCAGGGCTGGAGAAAGAAAGCTGGCTTAACTTCAAATGTGGGGGAGGGGAGACAGAATCTGATAGGCGAAACCCAAAGGGGGGGGGATGAAGTGAAGAGCTGGGATGTCGATAGGTGGAAGAGACAGGAGACCATGGCAGAAAGAAAAGGGGGGAGGAGCACCAGAGGGAGTCGGTGGGCAGGCAAGGTGAGAGGGGGAAAATAGGATGGAAAATGGTGTAGGGGGAGGGGTGGGGGGCATTACTGGAGGAATAATTTCTTGAGCCTGCTGCTCTCCTGAATGGTTGAGTGTGTGCCTCCTGTACCTCCTCCCTGATGGTAGCAATGAGAAGAGCACCCGTCCTAGGTGATGGGGTTCTTAATGATGGACGCCGCCCTTTTGAGGCATTGTTCCCTGAAGATGTCCTGGATACAATGGAGGCTGGTGCCCGTGATGGAGCTGACTGAGTTTACGACTCTCTGCAGCTTACTTCGACCCTGGTCAGTGTTTGCAGGTCCGCACACTTGCCTCCAAATTCCTCAGACTTCCTTCGTTGGGGTGACACCGTAGCCTAGCCGTTAGCCCCATGCTATTACAACAGTGGTAGCTGAAGTTCAATTCCGCTGCTGTTGGTAAAACGTTTGTACGCTCCCCCAGTGACTGCGTGGGCTTCTTCTGGTTTCCAACCGCATTCCGAAGATGTACCGCTAATTGGCCAGATGGGTGTAATTGGGATTGATGGGCTGAAGGGCCTGTTATTGTGCTGTACCTGAGAACTAAATAAGTGATACATTACCTTGGATTGAATTGACTTTATTACTTACATCCTTCATATACATGAGGAGTAAAAATCTTTGTTACATCTCCATCTAAATGTGCAATTCATTGTAATTTATAATAAATAATATTGGGGGCATCTGTTAGTCTCCTGAGTCCATGGATTTGCACCTTGGAAGGTTTCCAGGGTGCAGGCCTGGGCAGGGTTGTATGGGAGACCGGCAGTTGCTCATGCAGCAAGTCTCCCCTCCCCACGCCACCGATGTTGTCCAAGGGAAGGACAAGGGCCGATACAGCTTGGCACCAGTGTCATTGCAGGAGTTGCCAGAATGAGGTTGAAGGCAACGTCGGACTGCCTTAGGGACTCCAGCTCCGGATTTGTCCTCAGGGTTTACTCCCGAAGCCTTTCCCATGAGTGGGAATGGCCGCAAGACAGCAGAGGTTTGAAATCAGAGTTTTCCCTCTCTCAGATGGACTGCCTTCCCAGGCTGACGAGCTCCATCTACTCGAAGCACTGGTCTTAAGGTGCTGGGGCCTGCCTTCGCCCCTTCTCCTGTCAGTAGAAACAGTTCCGCCGGGCTTAGAGGCTGCCACACGAGAATAAATAGTCTGCGCAACAATACAACATAGAAATACAATTGTGTCAGCATGAATTAATCAGTCTGATGGCCTGGTGGAAGAAGCTGTCCCTGGAGCCTGTTGGTCCTGGCTTTTATGCTGCGGTACCGTTTCCCGGATGGGAGCAGCTGGAATAGATTGTGGTTGGGGTGACTCAGGTCCCCAGTGATCCTTCGGGCCCTTTTTACACACCTGTCTTTGTAAATGTCCTGAATCGTGGGACACTAGTGAATTACCAATTCAACTCCCTTTATATTTGGTTTCCCAGGTAGTTAAGGTGAGACTTCCTCTGAGGTAGGGAGCAGCTGCCTGGGCAGGTATCTTGAGGGCTCAACGTTCCTCTGTACTCTTGAGGTTCTCCAAGCCACCCACACTCTTCCCAACTCTTTTGGGACTTCAGACCATCCTTATCAATGTTTCTACCATTCTACGGGGGTTTCTTGTTTTGTGGTTGTCTGTGAAGAGTAAGACTTTCAGGCTGCAGTCTGTATCTAATCTGAGACTAAATTGAGCATTTGAACCTTTTTCCATGGTTAGAACTTGGAATGCAGCATCTGGGGGCTGAGGATGTGTCTGAGGTAAGTGGGTGGCTGGCCTTGTGAGGGCGTTGGCCTGAGAGAGGAGTTTCACCGTCCTCTCATCGAACTTGGTGGCACTCGGGCGCCTCTCCCTTGACTTCCTTTAAACTCTCTGTGTTTCTTTGTTCAGGGCACTTCCTTTTACTGTTGGTGACCTCAGCCGCTCTCTCTCTCTCTCTAATTACCACCTTGAACTTCTTACCCCTCTACCGCTCCCCCTGGTGAAGATGCACAGGTTAGCGTGTCACTGCTCGAAGAGGTAAGGGAAGGCCAGAGGCTGAGGTGAGCCTGGATTTTGCAGAAGTCCCATCTAAAAGGTTAGTGAGTGAAGTGTGTGGTATAGGGCAGGGGTTCCCATGGACCCCTACCATTAACTGTGGACCCTAGGTTGAGAAACCCTGTTATAGGAACTCATGTAATGGCTTTCATTGCGAGTGGGAGAAGGAATAAATGGATCTTTCCTGGTGTGAATGATAGACCAACTGATTCATCTGCATTGGTTAAAGTAGCAGAGTTCGTCACCTAGGAGTTTTGTCATCAATTACCTAAGATGTTAAACTCTGCCAACATTGATGCATTAATACATCTGGGCCAAATCAACTAATTAATGGAATAGGGCACTCTGCCCTCCTCTGCTGCTATCCCACTCCTTCAGGTTCCTGCTAAGTCTTCTTTAAAACTCTCCGGTATATCGATACTTTGTATCGTACCATGTAAATTTAATAATCTAATTCAGAACTTAGACCTTGGCTGTTTGTCATAGAAACATAGGTTCATAGAAAAGTATAGCAACAAAACAGGCCCTTCAGCCCATCTAGTCCATGCCAAACCATTTAAACTGCCTACTCCCATCGACTTGCCCTCCACACCCCTACCATCCATGTACCTATCCAAACTTCACTTAAGCATTGAAATCAAGCTCGCCTGCACCACTTATGCAGGCAGCTCGTTCCACACTCTCACCCCCCTCTGAATGAAGAAGCTTCACCTCATGTTCCCCTTAAAGTTTTCACCTTTCACTCTTAACCCATGACCTCTGGTTGTCACGTCATGGAGCTCAATGGAAAACGCTGCCTTGCATTCACCCTATCTACACCCCTCATAATTTTGTATAGCTCTATCAAATCTCCTCTCAATCTTCTACACTCCAAGGAATAAAATCTTAATCTATTCAATCTTTCTTCATAACCCGGGTCCTCCAGACCCGGCAACGTCCTTGTAGATTTTCTCTGGACACTTTCAAACTTATTTACATCTTTCCAGTCGGTGGGTGACCAAAACTGCACACAATCCTCCAAATTAGGCCTGAACAATGTCTTATACAACTTCAACATAACATCCCATCTCCTGCACTCAGTACTTTGATTTCTGAAAGGCAAAGCTTTCTTTATGACCCGATCTGCCTGCGATGCCACTTTCAATGAATTTTGGGTCTGTATTTGAATAGGGTGAGGGAAGAGACCGGAAGAGCTCAAAAGCTGGCAGCCACACTAAACTGTGTGGGATCGTGAACACAAGAAAGCTTCAGGGAGGGTTGGATGGACCGACTAAGTGGAGATGCAGAACAACAGGGATAAGAATGGTGTTATCCTCTTGGATGGGGACAGCAGGAAGGTAGTGCTGATGTACAAGAAGACTTGGACAGACACTCTCGAACACTGATCACTGAGCGCAAAACCGTCGGTGCAGCGGGCAGTAGTGTAGCGGTTAACGCATCGCTTTGCCACGCCGGTGGCGGCCGATCGGGTTTCAGTTCCTGCTGCTGCCTGCAGGGAGTCTGCCCATTTTCCCCAAGACCAGTCAGCTTTCCTCTGCGAGCTCTGGTTTCCTCCCACATTCCAAAGATGTACGGTCAGGATCAGTGAGCTGTGGGCATGCTCTGATAGCACTGGAAGCACAGCGACCATGGCGGGCTCGCCGATTTGACTTGGCGCAAGCAATGCTTTCACTGCACGTTTCTAAGTTCGAAGTATGCGTACGTTGTACGACTTTGAGATTCGTCTCCTTACAGGCAGCCACTGGACAAAGAGACCCAGTGGAACCCATTTAACAAAAAAAGGAAGATCGTCAAACACCCAATGTGCAGAGAGTGAAAAAAAATCAAATTGTGCAGCAATAAAAGTAAGCAAGTAGCTTTCAGAACGAAGGCGAGTCCATAGACATGGAGCCTGGAGCAGGCCTCGGCCTCAGCCTCCGTTCACTGCAGAGCCGAATAAACATCCCAGAGCCCAGAGCAGGCCTCGGCCTCACACTCCGTTCAGAACAGGGCCGAGTAAACATCCCAGAGCCCAGACTAGGCTTCGGCCTCAGCCTCTGTTCACCACAGAGCCGAGTAATCATTGTGGAGCCCTCAGACATGGAGCCTGGAGCAGGCCACAGCCTCAGCTTCCCTTCAGCACAGGGCCGAGTAAACATCCCAGAGACCAGAGTAGGCCTTGGCCTCAGCCTTGATGTCTATTCAAAGTGTGTGTACAGAATCCATCTCTGAGATTCGCCCCCCCCCGCAGGCAGCCACAAAACAAGGAAACGCTATGGAACCCGTTTAAGGAAACGTCAGACGCCCAACACGCGAGGGAAGGACAAATCCCACAAGTGGCAAGAAGCGAGCGAACCACACGTAGAATATCAAACAGGGAATACATGACAAGTGAAGCCAATCTCCCAAGCAGTTGAGAAGGCCGTTGGCACCTTGACTTCACAGTGAGTACAGGAGGAACTACAACTAATATGGAGGCTCTGTAAGCCCTCCCTGGAGTTTTGGTCTCTGTCCCAAACGAACGGATGCACCCTGCTGTAAAAGGGGGGCAGACTGACTCCTGGGGTGCACTGCCTCTGGGGAAGGGGTTACCTTGACCAGATCAGAATCTGCCAGAGCTCAGAAGAGTGAGTGGGTGTCTAGTTAGAACTTGTGAAATCCTGACCGAGG
Source organism: Hypanus sabinus (assembly GCF_030144855.1). Taxonomy (NCBI): domain Eukaryota; kingdom Metazoa; phylum Chordata; class Chondrichthyes; order Myliobatiformes; family Dasyatidae; genus Hypanus; species Hypanus sabinus. The sequence goes on along the minus strand of NC_082729.1, from coordinate 14,943,439 downwards.
CTGGGAGAGCTAGAAAGGGGATCGCCATCTTAGCTTGCTTGTCAAGAAAGTTAATACTGGAATGAGGATAGATTTCTTCACTTGGACGCTGAAGATGTTTAAGAAGGAGAAGTCAATTAAGTATGGGGAAGAGCAGGAAACAGGATCAAATAGAATGATGGAGCAGGGTCAGAGGGCTGAATTGCCTCTAATTTCCTATGTTTTTATGGACTATAATTTTTATAGCCAATGGCCAAAGCCTGTAAATTCCTAGGAACGTGCTGAGGAAGTTGAGGCCCATTGTCAGTGAATCTACAAGTCCGCTGGAGGCCAAAGATGGTGTGTGTGGATGGGAGGGAGGGACGTGGCTTGTTGTGCTGCTCTTGTTTTGTTGCTCGTCCTGTTCTGCCGAGCATTGTGGGTACGCGAGGCTGGCGCCGGAACGTGTGGCGACTCTCGGGGGCTGCCCCCACCTCACCCTCCGGGGTGTGTTGGTCGTCAATGCGATCGGCATCCTTTGATAAATAAAGGACCTGAACGCCTCTGGACCTTCCGGCCAGCTGGCTGAACAATCTCCCGACGCCAGATTCCGGTCCGCGCGCTCCTCCGCTGCACCCGAGCCAACTTCCCGCGGCGGAGCGATACTTAAAACTTTGCAGGTGGCACACGGGGCACGGCAATCTGGTTCCCAGGGCAGCTCTGAGTGAGGAGCGCGGAAGGAGTTCGAAAGTAGGCTGTCGAGCTCCGAAGGATTCGTTCCCCATCGGGGAACGGGGCGGATTTGTGGGTGGGGAAGGTGGAATACATCTTGGGCTCGCACTCCCGGGAGGGTGGAGAGCTGAAGGATGTCAATACAGCAAATTATCATTCAAGTTTAAATTGAAATGTGCTTATCATATGAACATTTAAAGGTACAGCCAAGTGTGTCATTTGCACTCACATCTAACACATCTGGGTGTGTGCTGGGGGCAGTCCGCAAGTGTGGCCACGTATTCCGGTGTCGACGCAGCAGGCCCACAATGCTTAGCAGGAAACAACAAACAACAAAACAAGCCCTGGTCCATCCACACACACACACACACACACACACACACACACACACACACACACACACACACACACACACACACACACACACACACACACACACACACACACACACACACACCCTCCAACCCCAGAACAGGCTGTCTCCAGCCTCCGAAGGACTCAGACTTTGGCGTGCAGTCATTGGATTTTGACCTCCCCAGGGACT